>NW_007098163.1:6323-8541 GCF_000164805.1 Carlito syrichta | reverse complement strand
GTGTGTGTGAGAGAGAGAGAGAGAGAGAGAGAGAGAGAGAGAGAGAGAGAGAGATTGACAGCCAGTCCCAGGGAATACAAAAATGGGAGGGGGGGAGGTCATCTGTATTGGTTACTTGTTGAAATTCCCATAAAATTGAACAAGACTCTGCTCTCAGTGGGTTAAGTCAGGCTAAAATCCTCTCCCGTGTGGTCCTGCCGAGACTGTCTTTGTTTAGTTAACCTCTGGGACCCACATTTAAAAGGCCTATTTGGGAAGTTTCACCATCCAGGGAACTTTTGCCTGTTTCTGGGCTTCCCTTCTCCCCGTGCGCCCGCACACCAACTCACCGACACAGAAAGTGTGCGTCCTCCTAGGAACCCTTGTCAATTGCAGTGGGAGGTACATAGGAGCCCACATGGGGCCTGGCCTGGGACAGGCCGGCTATCCCGATTTTACTCTGCAGCCTGTGGACGCTAGAGGGGTTAATGCGAGGGTTTATCTCCATTTTCCAGATCAACCCGGCCAGATATTCAAATTCCTTCCTCCACCCCCTCCTACCTTTCATCGTCTTCAGCAAGTCAATAAATTTTCATAATCTGCAACCAACACAGTTTAAGCTAGCCACAAGATGTGGCGTCCAAAGGGAGTCACAGCAGGTCTCAGGTCTTGCTCCCTGGACAGAATTCTGTGTCATCACTGCGGGTGCACTGTGGTGTGTGTGTGTGTGTGTGGGGGGGGTCCTCAACAGCTTGGTGCCCCTCTCTCCTGGCAGTATGCCCCTCTAATGAAAGATCCTCGGACTCTGTTTCCCTCTGCCTCTGTTTTTGCCTCCTCTCAACACTTGCCCAGAACAAACTCCTCCCCACCCACACCCCAGTGTAAGGAACATCTCCCTTTGTGATGCCAACTTTTGGACAAAAGTAAAGCAAAATGAACTGGGAAAAAGGGGGAGGGGGGCAAAAGGAACGAGACCACAGTTCCTTGATCAAGGTCCCCAAAGGCTACACGCCTTCTCAAAGCTGTCAGGCCTGAACCGGTACCCGAAGTCCATAGAGACACCCATCAACCCCAGAAGAGCAAGGGGCTTTGCACCAGCCTCGTAGCAGCCGGGCAATTCTAGAGGCCCACTCCTGGCCAGGGGTACACAGGAGGACACCCTGCCCCATGAATGGGGTGGCAGCTCCCCCCAGCATCGGCTTCTCTCGGTGCCCTGGGACCCCAGGCTGTGGCCCGATGGGAGTGGCAGTAGCCACGGGGCCTGCAGGGCTCCAGGCAGTGCCTCCAGCGGGGCGCTCCGGGGACGCTGCGTTACCTGAGAGGTCTTCACGGGCATTCTGGTGCAAGTAGCTCTGCTCCAGCGAGTAGGAAGACATGCTGGAGTGGAGGCCTGCAGAGGCCGCAGGGTTGCTGCTTGGCGTCAGGGCGGGCGGCTGCTTGAGGTAAGGCGAGGCGCCGGGCGAGCTCCAGTGCGCCGCGGGGCTCGTGTAGGGCGAATGGCACTCGATGGCGCTCGCCATGGCCGGGGAAGAGGGCACTGGGCTGCTGCTGCTGTCCGGCCCGTAGTCTCCGCCGCCGCCGCCACCTCCGGCCGCACCGACGCCCCCGGGCCCCGCGGGCACCGGGCAGCTGGCCATATAGGTGGAGCCCGGGTTGGGCGACATGTGTGGGACGTGGTGGTGGTGGTGGTGGTGCGGGTGCGCGTGGTTCGGGGCCCCAGGGCCCGTGTCGTAGCCCGCGGGCATCATATCGAGGCCGCCGTAGCCGCCTTGGCCGTGGCAGCCCAGCGGCGCCGACGGGGACGCCTGGAAGTCGAAGCCTTGGGGCAGCAGCGAGGCCCCAAAGCCCAGGCCACTCACCACGCGGTGGTACATGGGCTTGAGCGCCTGGCACTTCCGCCTGAAGCCGCGCGGCCGGCGGCGGAACGAGCCCTCCTCGAACATGAACTCGCTGGCCGGGTCGATTGTCCAGTAGTGGCCCTTGCCGGGCCGCCCCAGGCCCTTGGGCAGCTTGATGAAGCACTCGTTGAGCGAGAGGTTGTGGCGCACAGAGTTCTTCCAGCCCTGATAGGCACCGCGGAAGAAGGGGAAGCGCGCCTGCAGGAACTGGTAGATCTCGCTGAGTGTCAGGCGCTTGCTGGGCGAGCTCTGGATGGCCATGACTATGAGCGCGATGTAGGAGTAGGGCGGCTTCTCCGGCCGCCGCAGCCCCGAGCTCGCCTTCTTGGCGCCCCCGCTGC
>NW_007098163.1:4594-5508 GCF_000164805.1 Carlito syrichta | reverse complement strand
GATCACTGGCTTCTCGCTAGGGGGACAGCCCCCACCCCTAGCCACACTCGCCTACCTCTGACTTGATGAAATCTCGTCTCTCTGCCCCTCGCTGCAGCCCTGGCTTTCCACCCCGGGAAGCAGCCGCCCCCCGCAGAGCAGACCCACCCCCATCGCCTCCCTTCCTTCTCCCGGCCTGCCCCCGGCCGAGCGGTGCTGCCGCCGGGGCCGCCGCCCGGAACCTCCATCTGTCAGCTTCGTGTGGACACTGCCGCCCTCAGTCACACGCCGGGGTGCCAGCGCCCAAAGGTAACGTGCCAACCCTCTCTCTCTGCGGCCGGGCCTGCAGGCTTCACGACAACCATTAGCAGAGGCGCTGGCCGGGGTGCCCCAGGGTTGCGGCCGCGGGCGATCCGGGACGTTTTCGGAACTTTGAATCGAGGGGTTTGGACCTCGAAGCCTCGGCCAAGTTTTCAAGACTCTGGAAACCTGGGTCGGATAGGACTCATGCTTACGTTTGCTTCCATTTCCTTTTCGCTTTCCACTTGATGTTTTGTAAGGAAGACAACAGCAGCAGCAGCAAAACCACAAAAAAAGCCGACCCTGAGATAAGCGAGGTAGCTGTATTTATACTCAGTCCTGAAGGGTGTGCAGCAGTCACCAGGTTTACATCCTAAGTCTCAACTCTGCTCACCCCAAAATGTGCCCCCGCGAAGCTGACTTCTGTCTGAGAACACTCAGCTCAGTTGTGGCTGACTCCTCTCTAAATAGGAGTCGGTCTCTGAGAGGATGTGCCCTCGGGAGAAATCATCCCCAATGAGACCCGACAGTTAGTTATTGGATTACAAGTGTAGGGAAATGTAGTCTGACCAAGGGTAGGGGCTGGGAAGAGGGAGGTGACTGGAGGCCTTGAACCCGTTGGGGTGGGTGGGTGG
>NW_007098163.1:603-4211 GCF_000164805.1 Carlito syrichta | reverse complement strand
TGGGAGGGGGCTGGGTCGGGGCTGGCCCCAGACAGTGACCTGAAGTTGAGTGGAAGCAGGCTTTTTCCATCAAACCCTGCCTGGATACCACACACAGAGACCGAGTGTCAGTTTACTGCCCTGAGCCGGCTCCTTCTCCCTAAGCTCCACAGTAATTAGACAAAGAAAACCCAAATTAGCTGAACAGGCGTCGACAGCTTCCTCCAGAGCACCCCTGGTACCTACATGGGAATGTGTCCGAAAATGGCTTGATTGTAGCCCAGAGTCAGCTAAGAAAACATCGGCAAACTGAACTCAGTTTACCACTCATTTCCAATAGGGAAAAGAAAGAAGGAAAGAAGGAAAGAAAGAAAGACAAGTCTCTCTTTTCCGGATGGGATGTTTTGATTAGGTTGGGGTAGGGGTTTTGCAGTTGTTTCCACTTTCTAAGGATTTCTTTCTGACTTGCTGGTGAGAGCATTTGGGGATGGGTCCTCAGTATTTTCATGGTATTTTTTTTCACTTGGTCTTATTTGCCATTCTATGTGGAACAATTAACTAAATATAGAAGTAAAATAATGTAGTCACTAAACCAATGCCTTAAGTGTCTACAAATAAATGTTTAAATAACATAGAAACTGGAGTGGGAAGGAAAGATAGTATCTTAAAGGAGCGCCTCTGTCATGAGTTCTCTCTCTCTCTCTCTCTCTCTCTCTCTCTCTTTCTCTCTCTCTCTCTGTGTGTGTGTGTGTGTGTGTAAGTGGGAAGAGTATCAGTCCAGGTAGAAGTTTATGGAGAAGGAAGATATTCATTTCATTTTTGGTGGGGGGTGATGGGCCATGGGTTTTGGGTACATTCAACAGGTCAGTATCATTGTCAATCAGCCATGGACCCTTTTTGATTCTCTGCATCTGAAAATTCTAGGTATATTGGATCTCAGGGGGTATCTACTTTGAGAGCAGGCCCTAAATGGTTTTAGGACTCAGAGACTAAAAAATAAAAGGCATTAATCCTAAAATCCAGGCAGGGCCAGTGATGACCGTCTATATCAGTAGCTTGCATTTTGGAGGTCATGGGTTTCTTTGAGAATTTGTTTGTAGCTATGCAGCCTGCCTGGGATCTTAGGGGTTCCACATATAACCATTAAAAAAAACCCCCTAATTCTACATATTTTTAGCTTCTGTCAATTCAGCCATTTAAATTATGAGGAATATTTTAAAGGCTCACTTCTCCATCCAAGTGACAATGGTAACCATTTTACCTAAACTCCTTAAACTTGCAAGAGATCCCACTTATATAGTTTGGTGAGTGCTATGGGGCCCCAGTCAGGTTCTGGAAAGGCCACGGACCTTGTGGGCAGTTAGGGCAGGAGTCAGTCTGCTAAAGTGCAGTCTTGTTTCTCCATGGCCTTTTTTTTCTGCTTCGTGGCCCCTGAGCAAGATGTGGAGGCTTGGGGCCTTCATAAGTTATCCAGGCAGGAAGGGCTTCTCTCCAGAACCACTTCTGCCTAAGGAAACTGTTCCTTTGGCTGAGACCACCCAGGTCTAGGATTGTTCAAGCCCTGCATCTGCTTGTCACAGATTTCCAAGGTACCAGCCATTCCACTCACGTCCTGTCACATCACATGGCCCAGGTGCCATCACTCCCCTTCAGAGATGAGGAAACTGAGACTCAGAGACTGGATTACTTGGTGCAGGGCATGCAGGAGCAAGTGACAGAGCTGGCCTGTGGCCTGGGACTCCAAGTTCAGTGCTCCTTCCACTGCGGTACAGCAAAGCCTCCCTGAGCTTTGTGTTCATCAGTGCTTTTTAAACAAATCTCTTGGGAAAGAATGGGTGTGATAACACATTATGTCAAACTCTTTATGCCTGGGAAGAATATCTTAGTTTCTGGTCAGCAGGCAGGGTTTAGAAGGAAGTTGTGACTGCGAAACTCAGGCTTGCTGAGCACAGCCTCCCTCTCTCCCCAGGTTCCTTCTTCTAGCGGTGAGACTTTCGCTCTCTATAAACAATTTTTTTTCTTTACGGAAAGGAGAGGTTGGTTCATTTAAATAATTCTCGATGGGCTCAGCCCCTCCTCGGTTAACCAGAAACAGGCAGCCTCCTGTGCGACGTCCTCTCTCCATCCCTCTTGGTTGACCTTATCCCTTTAGGCTGCGGTTCCCGCTTCAAACCCCTCGGTCCCGCCCCTGCCCCAGCAAGGGAATGTAAACTTTGGCAAGCTTGGGCTTCTCCCATTGTGTTCTGTAATCGGCGTTTTATTCTAGGAAATCTCCTCATTATTGCGGTTTAAATTTTATGTTCTTAGCAGGCTTCCTCCGCTTCGTGGGTTTTACTTGAGATGGTTTAGACTAAACCGGTTACCGCCAGCAGAGACGCACCCGCACCACCACGTTTGCGGCCCCTTAGACGTCTCCTCCGCGCGACTCGCGCCTGCTCCCCCTCCCTTCCTTCCGCTGGGCCCCGGCGGGGAGGCCTCTTCCCAGTTCGGCATGAAACTGAACACTGCTTTCACCCCGCGTTAGGCACAAGGCTAACGTGAGTGAAGGAATCTCCAGCTCTTACGAGGCCTTTCCACGTGCGGACAGTGGGAACTCGGGGCTGGGGCCTAGGAGTGTCAGCGCCTTTGAGGAGGAGACAGCGGAAGAGCCCTGGCCTGCATGCTGCAGAGGCTTCTCTCTAGAAACTTCCACGTACACCAGAAAACCTGCACGGGAACAGCACTGGAAGGACGCGGAGGCAGGGGCAGGAGAAGGACGGTGGCGAGGAGTGGGGATTTTGACACCCCTCCTAGCGTCTGCTCTTCTTCCTCGGCCCAGAAACCCCCCAGACCTCCGGGCTTGAACACCAGCCACCCAATTCCAAATGTTTATTTGGATAGTCTTCCGCTCTCCGAAGGCGCTGGTGTCCCGGGCAGGGCTCTTTTTACAGCCACCTTCCTGAAAGATCCGCCGATAGCTGCAGATCTCCTGGGTTTGGCCGTAGGCATGACCCATGACCCACTTGGCCAGGTCTGACGGTGCCTGGGGAGGGAGGAGAAAGTGTCCAGTCTCTCAGACCCTCAAGCGAAGGCCGGGCCTCATTGTGTCTCTGCGCTTCCTGGATTGCGGGGCGTGGGTCCTTTCGGTTGGGAGACGGGCACCGAGGATGCTGCGCGCGGACCCGGGAGTTCCCGGCGACGCCTCCTGCACTTGGCCTACAGCTGGTTGCGTTTAGGGCTTGGGAGGCTGGGGGCGTGAGAAGAGGGTTTCGGTGTCAGAGACGAGCTGCTCAGCCCAAAAGCCCGAGGAAAAGGGCCTGGGTTGGAACAGAGTCGGCCTGAGAGTCTCCTAAAGGGGAAACACGAGTGGGCTCCCAGCGGCGAAGAAAATAAGGAGGAAAGCCTGAACCCACATTCCCCAAGCCGTGAGGTCTGCAGGTGTCCGCAGCACGTTAATTTTGCGTGCGCTTGTGCGTGGGAGGGAAGTTCCCGCGCTTTAGGTGGCGGGACAAAGCGTTTAGACGCTGTAGGAGTCAGGCGGCGTCTCGGCGGGCCCGGCGGGGGAGGCGGCGGCGCGGAGGACCCCTCGAGCTCTGCACACCTCCCCTTAACGCTCCCGTCCACTTCAGCGGCCCGGGGTCGCTCAGCCG
>NW_007098163.1:0-583 GCF_000164805.1 Carlito syrichta | reverse complement strand
CGCAGGAAAGCGCCCTGTCGGGCCCAGCCCAGCCAAGCCGGGTTTTCTTCTCCCGCCTAGCTCTTCTCCTCTCCCCTGCCCTCCCTTCCCCCCAAATAAATAAATATCTCCGAGGGCAGCGAACTCGGCGGGGCGCCGGGCCCTGAGCGTCGCGGCGATGGATGAACTTCCTGGCGCATCAAAACTGCCCTTCTGTCCTCCCCGCCGGGCTCAGGATATGGGGCGCGCTCGCTCCTCTTCAGAAAAGGAAACGTAGTTCTTCCAAAAATATAAATCAGCTCTGACGTCCAAATATTTCTTTTGTCCTCCAGCATCCTCTGTGGGGATAAATAAAACGTGCTCGGCGCCCAGAGGCCGACGAGGGACCGCGGGCGCCCAGCCGCCGCCTCGAGGAGCGGCCTTTCGGGAGCGCCCGTCCTCGATTCCCCTCCCCCAACCTGTCGGTGGCGGCCCCGGGATGCGGCCTGGCCGGAGAGACAGACAGACAGAGACAGAGAGAGACAGAGAGAGACAGAGAGAGAGGGAGAGAGAGAGAGAGAGAGAGAGAGCGAGCGCGAGAGCGAGAGCGCGCGCGGCGCTCCCC
>NW_007098162.1:0-578 GCF_000164805.1 Carlito syrichta | reverse complement strand
GGCTGATTTTTTTGATTTATTGTAGAGATGAGGTCTCGCCAAGTTGCCCAGACGGGTCTCGAACCCGCAGGCTCAGGCCATCCACTCACCGCAGCCTCCCAAAGGCGCGGGCTTACAGGCTGAGCCACCAAGCCCGGTGTGATGAACATTTTTAAGGCTTTTAAAGGCTCTGTGGTGTGTCTGTTATATCCCGTTTCCTCGAAACTTCCTCTGGGCAGCCAGTCCCCATGCTGCGGCTCTGAGTACAGGCGAAGCCAGCTGGGAAGGGCATCCCAACCAACTCTCCTGCCGAGTCTGTCTCAGCCTCCAGGCGGTTCAGCCTCTGCGGCACCACCTGGAATCAAAATCTTTCTGGGGCCGGGCGCAGTGGCTGAAGCCTGTAATCCCAGCACTTTGGGAGGCTGAGAGGATTGTCTGAGCCCGTGAGTTCGAGACCCGCCTGGGCAACTTAGTGAGACCGCGTCTCTACAATCAAAAAATTGGCCGGCTGTGGGTAGCGCGCACCTGTAGTTCTGGCAACTTGGAAGGCTGAGGCGAAAGGATCGCCTGAGCCCAGCAGGTCGAGGCTGCGGTGGCTG
>NW_007098161.1:0-586 GCF_000164805.1 Carlito syrichta | reverse complement strand
GGGGGGGGCGGATCGGGGATGTGCCGGGCTGGGGGGTGACTTGGCCCCTGCCATGAACAAAGCCCCTCGACGCCCGGGTTCCCGGGTCGTGTTGGCGGGCCACGGCCCCTAGCCCGGGTGTCTGCAGGTTTGGGAGAACCCGCCCCCCGCCAGGGCCCACTCGGCCAGAGAGTTTGACCGGCTGCTTGAGCTTGAGACTCGGCCCCGCCGTCTGCTCCCACAAGGCCTGGGACATCGGCGACGGGGACAGGGCCGAGGGCCCGGGGACATGTGGCCTGGACCCTCGCCCCAGCGTGGCCCACCCGCGAGGGGCAGAGCTGAGCCCTCCCTGGGGACGCGTCGCACAGACGCGCCTCCTTAGGCGAGGACTCCGAGGCTTCGAGAAGGGAGGCGTCGTCGCGGGGACCCCGGGTGCGCCTGGACGCCGGGCCTGGCTTGGGGACGGGGAGCAGATAACGGGAGGACCCACACCAGCCCCGCGCACGTGGCCTACCAGCCCGCGAGCACCTGCCGCCCATGGCCTGAGGGGCCCGGGAAGGGCTGTCCCCCAAGAAGCGTGTGGAGATGGGGGGCGGGGTCCGCGCCC
>NW_007098160.1:0-627 GCF_000164805.1 Carlito syrichta | reverse complement strand
TGGCGCGTCCGTGGGGCGCGCACCCGGGCGGCGACAGGCGTTCGCTGGGTGCCTTGAGCGCGGGTCCCTTCGGCGTGGCCCCCGCCTGCTTCTGTCCTCTTGGGAGAGGTGGGTCTGGCTGCCCGGCTGGTCTCCGCATCCTGGCCTCCAGCTGTCCTCTTGCCTTGGTCTCCACAAGCGCTGGGAGACAGGCGTGAGCCATCGCTCTCAGCCCAGCCGGTCACCTTGACACGTGTGCACGCGCCCTGGCAGATCATGGGCGTGCACGCCCATGGCTTGCTGGCACACGGAGGCATGCTGATGTCTGTTCGTGCGTGTGCACACGTGTGCCAGGAACTGGCACTTCCCGTGTGGCCTGGTGCATCTGTGCATGTGTGGGTCCTGATGAACGCGTGTGATCTCGTGTCCTGGCGTGTGTATGCGTGTTCCTTGCGAACGCCCCGTGTCTGTGTGCGCACGCCTAGGCTTGCTCCGCCCACACTCGGTCCCTGGAGCCTCGGCCCCCTGCGGACCGGGTCCCCGTGGACACACATGGGGCATCAGGTCCCCCACACCCCAGGGCCCTCGGACAGCTCGGCCGCCCCCACACCCCGACCCTGTGGCTCTGGGCCTCCCCTCCCGGCCTCC
>NW_007098159.1:0-579 GCF_000164805.1 Carlito syrichta | reverse complement strand
TGTGTGGCTGGCTTTTCATGCAAGTCCCAGCCCACATGGCCTCAGAGAGACCTTTTGGGACCTCCCAGACTCTAGCAGTGCCCCAGGCCCTTGCTCGCTCACAGTTTCTGTTCAAAACTGACCACTCTGCTTCTCAGTTTTCTCCTGTCTAAGGTGGGACTGACAGTAACAGCAAGTACTTTGTAGCAGTGTTTGAGGATTAAATTAGTTAATACTTAGAAGAGTATCAGGCACATGACATGCTCTCAAATGTTAGCCTTATTTTTATTTCACCCTTTGCCACCTGAAATTGTCCTGCCCTGTCATATACTAGTTTATTGTCTTTCATCATATGCTAGAGAGTCAGCTCTTTGCAAGCAAGGACTGCCTTTATCTATCCTGTCACATCTCCTCTGTTTCCCAGCTTGCTGTCAACCACAGGAACTCCTCAACATGTTCTTATAGAATCAACAAATGAAAGGCAGAAATGGTCGGATGGAACGGGTCAGAAAAATCATTGGTCACATGGAATTTAAGCTTGAGAAAGTTGAATGGACTGTTTAGTTGTTCAAAATGGTTTAGAATTTTTTTTTTTTTTTT
>NW_007098158.1:0-598 GCF_000164805.1 Carlito syrichta | reverse complement strand
CTAAGTCCATCCAGGTTGCTGCGAAGTTCATGATTTTGTTCTTCTTTATGGCTGCGTAATATTCCATTTTGTATATGTAGTATATATATTTTTTTATGCAATCCTCTTTTGATGGGCAGCATGGTTGGCTCCATGTTCTTGCTATTATGAACAATACTGCAATAAAAATAAGTGTGCACTTATCTTTCTAAACATTTAGACACAATGCTGGTGTGTTTATCATGATCCTACTCCATACTTCTTAGTGATTTAGATTCAAAACCATGGAACTCCAGGGCTATGCTAACCAGGCCTGGATTAGTTAATAAGAGTGTGTCCTCTATGTCTTTGGAATTATCTTCTCTTCTTTCAAAGACTTCTTATGTGTGACATTCAAATCTTCCCAGAATGTGAAGAAACTGAGCCAAATCTTCAAATTTCTCTTTGGACATTTCTCTTCTACTATTTTTCTAAATCGCAGCCAGGCCTGCGAAATGCTAGGTCAGTAGTTTGAGGAATAAAAGAATCCTAGATTATATCCCATCTCTTCTTTTTTCCTACATTTTTCTTTTTTTTTTTTTTGAGTTGGAGTCTCACTCTGTCGCCCAGACTGGAGTGC
>NW_007098157.1:0-591 GCF_000164805.1 Carlito syrichta | reverse complement strand
TGCCCAGGTGGGTCTCAAACCCGCGGGCTCAGGCAATCCACTCACCTCAGCCTCCCAGAGTGCTGGGATTACAGGCTGAGCCACCGAGCCCGGCTCATTTTGTGTTTCTAGAAGGGTACTGGGGGCTGGTGGACGCTCCAGGTGAGGGAGGTGGGACAGGGCAGAAGCAAGGCGGCCCCAGTCAAAGGCCTGGCATATCCCACGGTCACCCAGGCAGGATGTCCAGGGGCCTCCTCCTCTCCAAAGAATCAGAGGGTAGGGCACCCTCAGCCACCCCAGCATAACAGACCACGCCTACATCCCACAATACACAGGAGTTTAGATTCAGTTGTGGTCCAAGTCTGGTTTTTCCCAACATACTAGCTGTATGATTTAACGTCCTTGGGCCTCCACTGTTCCAGGTGCGAAATGAGAAGAATAATGCCTACTTCGTAAGGCTGTTGCGCAGATAAGAGAAAGTGAGGGAAATATCAAACATTCACAACAGTAGCCAGGGCTGTCATGGTAAAATAATGCTCCTTTTGCCGGGCTCGGTGGCTCAGCCTGTACTCCCGCGCCTTTGGGAGGCTGAGGTGAGTGGATTGCCTGAGC
>NW_007098156.1:0-651 GCF_000164805.1 Carlito syrichta | reverse complement strand
GGAAGAGGTTGTTTGAGCACAGGTTTAAGTTTCGCACGGGCGAGAAAGGCAGGAATTTACGGCCTTTGTTGTCTTTGGGAGGCAGAGCCATCTTGGGGATGCCCTTCTGACTGTGGTCTGCACCTTTCATGCACTATCCCTAGTGCCTAGAACAGTGCCTGGTATCAAGCAGACTTTGAATAAACATTTGTGTGTTTTGGTGCTTGTTTGTTCGTTTGGAGGAGGAGTCTCACTCTGTTGCCCAGGCTGGAGGGCAGTGGCACACTCATGGCCACCGCAGTCTGGACCTGCTGGACTCAGGCGATCCGTCCGCCTCAGCCGTCCAACTAGCTGAAACTACAGGCACATGCCACCACGCCCGGCTAATTCTTTGCCTTATGGCGGAGTCAGGTCCCCCCAAGTCGCCCAGGCTGTTCTCGAACCCCTGGGCTCGGAGAGTCCTCTCACCTCCGCCTCCCAAAGTGTTGGGATTGCAGGCGTGAGCCACCGCGCCCGGCCGAATACGCCTTCGTGGAACAGAACAAGCGGACAAAGGAAGGAGCGGATGGCCGGCGAGGGGCCGGACACGCGACGTCCCCGAGTCCCCCGGCGTGCTCTCCGCAGCGAGGGCGGCGTGGGCTCCCGCCCCCCGCGGCCGCCAGAGGGCGCAGG
>NW_007098155.1:0-621 GCF_000164805.1 Carlito syrichta | reverse complement strand
GGAACCGTGAGAGCGTTATCCTGAACTTCTAGGCCTCCTGGGATCACCCTGCCAGGGCCCCACTGCCTCAGCCAGCCCATGGAAATACAGATGTGCCAGGTAAACTGAGGCAGTGTGAGGCAGCGGATAGAGCTGGGGTCTGGGGTCGGCAGGACCTGCTGTCCAGCCCTGGCCCCAGCGCCCTGACGGGTGCCCTGGTGGCTACTGCTGTGACCACTCCCTGAACTTAGTAGGACAAGATGCATTTCATGGCCCTCCCGGGTCAGGGATTCAGAAAGGGCCTGGTGGGGGCCACTAGCCTCCAGCCACAGCCTCTGCTGGGAGGGCTTGAAGACCGGGCTGACTTGCAGCTGGGACGGAGCCCTCTCGCAGCCCAGTGCTGTCTGCTGGGACTTCAGCTGGGCTGCCAGCCGGTGCGCATCCACGTGGCCTCTCTGCCTGGCTGCGCCGTGTGGCCTCTCGGCTTCCTCGCGGTGTGGCGTCTGGGCTTAACAGACAGGAAGTGGAAACGGCCTGCTTCTTTCTTTTTTTATTTTTTTGAGTTGCAGTCTCACTCTGTCATCCAGACTGGAGTGCAGTGGCATGCTCCCGGCCACCGCAGCCTCGACCTGCTGGGCTCCG
>NW_007098154.1:0-842 GCF_000164805.1 Carlito syrichta | reverse complement strand
TAGGGACTAACCATCCTCTCACATGGGTGTTTCCCTTACATGACCTCCCCCATAATGGGTGCCCTATTGACTGGTCCATCTTTGTGATGAGTGTTCCTGTGTCTGTGCCTCTTCCAAAATTGTTTCCCAGTGACAGTGCATATGCTGGTTTCCCAGTGACAGGACTCCTTAAGTTATGAAGACTCCAGTATAAACCCTTCCTCTGTGATGGGTGTCCTAGCAAGTGGGCCTCCTTCAAAATTGGTACACCATTGAATAGTCCTATTTTGTGATTGGTGCCCATTTCTGGGCCTCCTCCATAAAAGATTTTCTACTGACTGACCCTCCTCTGTGAAGGGTGAACCGGTGATGAGGTTTCCTCCATAATAGGTGCTCCATTTTCAGAACTCCTTCAAGATTGGATTCCCAGTAACTAGACCTACTCAAATTGGGAGCCCCAGTGAATATTTCTTCTTTCTGATATAAATCCCAGTGATTGAGCCTCTTCTATAATGGGTGCCCAAGAGACTAACTCTCCTCTGGGAGGTGTGCCCCAATGACTGGGCTGCTTCTGTGATGAGTGAACCAGTGACAAGCTTTCCTTTACTATGGGTGCGCCAGTGATTCTCTCTTCTGTATCTTCAGCACAGTGAATGACCCTCCTCAGTGATGCATGCCTCAAGGCCTGGCCCCCTTCATGCTGTCCCAGTGAATTGCACTCCTCCTTGATGGGGCCTCATTGACTGTCTCTCCTCTGTGTTTTTCCTCATTGAATTGCAATTCTATGTGATTGATACTCCAGTGACTGTCTTTCTGGTGTAATCAGTAATTGTGATTGGCCCTCATCTGTGAAGAGTATGCCA
>NW_007098153.1:7021-12512 GCF_000164805.1 Carlito syrichta | reverse complement strand
CCTACTGTGTGCCAGGCACCATGAGTAGCAGCAGAAGCCCTATTAGGCACCTACTGTGTGCCAGGCACCACGAGCAGCAAGAAAAGCCCTATTAGATGCCTGCTGTGTGCTGGACCAAGGGGAACGGCAGTAAGAGCCCATTATGAGGCACCTACTATGTGCCGGGCACTGTGAGTAGCGGCAACAGCCCCACTAGGCACCTACTATGTGCCAGGCCTTGCCAAGGAGAACAGAAGAGCCTACTTGTTAGGCCCCTACTGTGTGCCAGGCACCATGAGTAGCAGCAGAAGCCCTATTAGGCACCTACTGTGTGCCAGGCACCACGAGCAGCAAGAAAAGCCCTATTAGATGCCTGCTGTGTGCTGGACCAAGGGGAACGGCAGTAAGAGCCCATTATGAGGCACCTACTATGTGCCGGGCACTGTGAGTAGCGGCAACAGCCCCACTAGGCACCTACTATGTGCCAGGCCTTGCCAAGGAGAACAGAAGAGCCTACTTGTTAGGCCCCTACTATGTGCCAGGCACCATGAGTAGCAGCAAAAGCCCCCTTAGGCACCTACTATGTGCCGGGCCTTGCCAAGGAGAATGGTAATGAGTTCATTATTAGGCACCTACTATGTGCCAGGTACTATGAGTAGCAATAAAAGCCCTATTAGACACTATGTGCCAGGCCTTGCCAAGGAGAAGGCAGTAAGAGCCCACTTGTTAGGCACCTACTATGTGCTGGGCTCTGTGAGTAGCAGCAAAAGCCATTAGACACCTACTATGTGCCTGGCCTTGCAAAGGAGAATGGCAACAGCCCATTAGACACCTACTATGTGCCAGGCACCATGCGTAGCAGTCAAAGCCCTATTAGATACCTACTCTATGCCGGACAATATGAGTAGCAGCAAAAGCTCTATTAGGCACCTACTATGTGCCAAGCCTTGCCAAGGAGAATGACAACAGAAGCCCATTATTAGGCACCTACTATGTGCCAGGCACCATGAGTAGCAGTAGAAGCCTATTAGGCACCTACTATGTGCCATGCACTTGACAAGAACGACAACAGAAGCCCATTTATTAGGCACCTACTATGTGCCAGGCCTTGCCAAGGAGAACAGCAATAAGAGCCCATTCATTTGGCACCTACTATGTACCAGGCTTCATGAGTATCAATAAAAACCCTACTAGGCACCTACTATGTGCCAGGCACTTGCCAAGGAGAACAGCAACAGAAGCCCATCATTAGGCACCTGCTGTGTGCCAGCACCATGAGTAGCAATAAAAGCCCTATATATTAGGCACCTACTATGTGCCAAACACTATAATGGAGGAGTATCAATAGGAGTCCATTTATTAGGCACCTACTGTGTGCCAGGCATTGTGCCAAGGAGAATGGCAATAGAAGGCCATTATTAGGCACCTGCTGTGTGCCAGGAAACATGAATAGCAATAAAAGCCTATTCTATTAGGCACCTACTATGTGCCAAGCACTACGATGGAGAGGTACCAACAGAAGCCCATTTATTAGGTACCTACTGTGTGCCAGGCACCATGCCAAGGAGAACAGCAACAGAAGCCCATTAAGCATCTATTTTGTGCCATGCACTTGCCAAGGGCTTTGTAGAATAGTAAAAGCGTCTATTTTTTGAGCACCTACTATGTGCCAGGCTCCATGCTGAGAGTAATAGTAATAGAAGCCTCATTTATTAGGCACCTACTATGTGCCAGATGCTTGCCAAAGGCTTCACAGAATAACAGTGGCAACAGCATCTATTTGTTGAACACCTACTATGTGCCAGGCACTGTGCAAACGAGACGAGAACCCCAATTATTGAGTGCCTACTGTGTGCCAGTCACTGTGTCAAGGAGAATGACAAGAGGTCCATTTATTAGGTACCTACTATGTGCCAGGCACTTGCCAAAGGCTTCACAGGATTAATGATAATCTATTGAACACCTACTGTGTGCAGGCACTGTGCCAAGGGGAAGAGCAATAGATGCCGTGTTTATTAGGCACCGACTATGTGCCAGGTACTAGGCCAAGGGCTTCATACAGTAATAGTTAATGCACTCGTTTGCTGGACACCTACTATGTGCCAAGACCTTCATACTATTTCATAATAAAACATGGCTAATTTTTTTAAAGGCAAAGGCATCTGTTCACTGAACGCCTGCGCTACCAGGGATCCGACAGTTTACTTCAACCAGGACCATCCCCGTGGCTTCCCTTGAAGAGAAGATAAGGCCCATGTCTTGAGCACCTACTGTGAGCCAGTCAACGTGCCAAGGGCTTTGCTGAGTAACAATTAAAGTGCCTGCTTATCAGACGCCTCCTGGAGTCAGGTATCAGGCTCAGGATTACACAGCCCATATCGAGCACCTACTGGGTACCTATCACAGTTCTGTTTTTAGTCCCTACTATGCACCTGACACCATGCTAAGCCCATAACGGGTTAACAGCAAGTCTCATTTATGGAGCACCTACTATGAACTGGGCGTGGTAATAACCCCTAAAGATAAAAGTGGCAGTTACTGTTTATGCAGCACCTACTGTGTGCTAGCACAGCGCCAATGGCTTTATCAGAAAACAAAAATAGCCCCCACATATTAAGCACCTACTATTAGCCAGGCACTGTGCCAGGGGCTTGTTGAAAAACAGTTCCCCCCTATTTAAGCACCTACTATGTGCCAAGCACAGTACTAAGAGCCTCGTAGAATGTGAAGAGCTCTCACTCCTTCGTGTTCTACTGTGTGCCAAGCACTGGGCGAAGGGCTTTATTGAATAACAGTAACGGCCTCTGATGGACTTTTTCTTTCAGGGTCTCACGCTGCTGTCCAGGCTGGAGTGCAATGGCATAGTCATGACCCACTGCAGCCTCAACTTCCTGGGCTCAGGTGATCCTCCCGCTTCAGCCTCCCAAGGAGCTGGGGTGAAAGGTGCACCCACCAGGTCTGGCTGAGTTTTAAATTTTTTTGTAGAGACAAGGTCTCGTTTTGTTGCCCAGGGTGGTCTCGAACTCCCGGCCTCAAGTGCTCCTCCTGCCTCGGCCTCCCAAAGTGCTGGGAATACAGGCGTGAAAGAAAGACCACGCCTGGAGGGCTCCCTATATACGAAGCACCTGCTGTGTGCCACGCACCGTGCTCAAGAACTGATATAAAAATGGTAACAGTGCTTGCTTCTTGCACACAGTATGCCAAGGGCTTTGCAGGTGATAACTGCATGTTCTGAGCAGAGTGTGCACCCAGCACTGTGTAGACCCTTCCGGATGGCGGTAGTGTCCTTCTGAGCAGCTACTACGTGCCTAGTACTGGGCCACCCTCTTTATACCAAGTGCCACTTAGTGAGCACTTACTGTATGCCAGGCATTGTGCCGTGACGTCTGCAGAACAATAATCACAGCCCCATCCATGTTCCGGGCACCTACTGTGTGCCAGGGTGAGCTTGTTAGAAACTGCTAACAGCTTCCGTTCACTGAATACCAGTGATGCCGCCAGCACCATGCCAACCCATACTTTGGTGGATTGTTTTGGAGTCTACTGTCACCCAGGCTGGAGTCGTGACACGATCACGGTTTACTGCAGCCTCCACCTCTTGGGCTTGGGTGACTCTCACATCTCAGCCTCCCGAGTAGCTGGGATTACAGGTGCACACCACCATGCCTGGCGCTTTAAAAAATTTTTTTTGTAGAGACAGAGGTCTCACTGTTTTGACCAGGCTGGTCCCATCCATATTTAGATTTAAAACAGCAGCTGCAATTATAGGGCACCTACTGTGTGCTGGGAGGCATGCTGACGGCTTTGTCGAACAACAGTGACCATGCCCACGTATTGAGCACCTACTGTATGCAGAGGGCTTCATGGACCGCCAGCAATGGTGTCCGCATGCAGCGTGCCTGTTACGGCCTGGAGCCGCGCTAAGGGCCGCTGTGCCCACGGGCTGGGTGCCACGCTCAAGGCCTCTCTGCCTGTTGGACCTCACTTCATCCTCACGCTCCTCAGGCGGTCGGAGCAGCCACACCTCAGCCACGCCCCAGGTGGGGAGGCCAGAATCCCAGCCTGCCTGCCACGAGTGGCGTGGAGACCGCGGCCAGCCCGTCCTGGAAGCTCCGCAGAGGTCACCTCTCTGAATCCCTCCGGAAGCCCACAAGCGTGTCCTGTCTCACAGGTGAGCAAACAGAGCTCAGGAACAGCGAGCTGCCTGGCCAGGGGCACGTGGCAAGGGCGTGGCAGAGCCTGAAGTTTTGGTTTGAGTTGGAGTCTCACTCTGTCACCCAGGCTGGAGCGCGGCGGCACCATCACAGCTCACCGCAGCTTCAACCTGGGCTCAGGGGATCCTCCTGCCTCAGCCTCCCAAGCACTGGGACCACAGGTGTGCACCACTATGCCCGGCTACTTTTTTGGTTTTTCTGTAGAGACAGGGTTTGCTATGTTGCCCAGGCTGGTCTCGACCCGCCTCGGCTTCTCAACGTTCTGGGATGACAGGCGTGTGTCACCACGCCCAGCCACAGGATTTGAACCCAGACTTCACTTAGTCGTTTGCGGGCTGTCTCGACTTGAGGTGGGGAGTTCAGACCTCGGCCTGGGCCAGTGGGGACGGCTGCAGCCAACACTGCCACAGCTGCTCAGACTCCAGAATCAGCCTTGCGGGAGGGAAGCCGAGAGGCCACCGGCCCTGTCCGCTCGCCATCACAGGAGCCTCACTTGGCTTCTGAGTGTGCGTTTGTTAAGCACTTACTATGTGCACAGCCTGGTGCTGGGAGCTGGGACCTCAAGATGGGTCAGGGCCCCTGTCCTCAAGGGTGCCCGGCTGCCAGGGGCACCAGAGGCTGCCTCAATAGCTGGCTTCAACCAGAAGGACCCTTTGCCTCCACTGAGAGGGGAACGCCAGGGACCCCTCCTCCAAAACTGGTCGCAGGGCCCCTCCCCCGTTTCTTGACCAGCCGCACCCCAACCAAAAGTGCCCGGGTGGGGGTGGGGGTGGGGGCCAGGCAGGAGCGGACACACCACCAAGGAATGTGCCGCAAGGAATGGATTTGCTGAGAAAGGGGGAGAGGAAATAAAACCAAAACCATGATAAAATAAGCAACAACAGTGATGGGGATGGGGTGATGATGAGAAAAACCGCAACAAAAGAAAGAAAGGCGCCTTCCGGAAAAGTCCCCGCCTGGTTACCTACCGTCCACTCTTCCACTGCTAACTGACAAGACTTTCTTACGAGGGAGGGAGCGGCCAAGTTACAAGGCCAGGCCGCAGTCTCGGCGGGTCTCCGGACGCGAGCGGCCCCGGGCAGGCACGCGTGAGGAGGAGTCCGGGGAGACCCCCGGCTGAGCTGCCCGACTGCCACCTACCCTTGCGCCCAGCCCGGGGCGCCTGCAGCCCCCGGGAAACGCCTGGCCCTGAGTCTGTGCTGCCCCGTCCGGGGCCACGCGCATGCCCCCTGCCCCCGCGCACTGTCCTGGGTGGCCCCGAGGGTCACGTGGCTGGGTCGGAGACGCCTCCGCCCCCT
>NW_007098153.1:5578-6305 GCF_000164805.1 Carlito syrichta | reverse complement strand
ATGTACTCACCTTGGGGCACCTCGGCCGGCCTCGCAGGTGGCCGCCTACGCCACGGGCCACCCTCACTGACTCCACCTCACACAGACGCCCCGACGCCCTGGGGCTCGGGCCGGGGCAGGGGCATGGCTGTCTCCGAGGCCCCGACCCCGGCGGCTCAGACACCTGGCCCGTGTGGCCCGGCCTGTGCCGGCGACACCCGAGACGAACCCGAGACCCCGTGTGCACACACCCAGGGCTTGAAGGTTTGGACATCACAGATGCTTCCAGAACAAGGCCTGGGGCGGCCACGTCGCGACTGCCTGAGGCAGGGAGGCGGGCGGGAGGCGCGAGGGGCCACGGCAGGAAGGCCACGCTAGCGGAGGCCACGCCGGGCTGGCAGTGCGGAGGGTGGGGGGAGAGGGAGGCAGCAGCGGGTGACACCTGGACCCCAGCTGGCCGAAGGCGGGACAGGCCTTGGAGGCCGCTGTGGGGAGAGGCTGACTTGCTAGAACAGGGTGGCCGGGCGGGCACAGCAGAGAACTCCAGGGACCTGAGAGCCCGTGGGGCCCAGCACGCCCCCCTGGGACCTCCACCCGCTCTGGCCACCCCTCCCCTGCTCTGGCCACGGGGGCCTTGTCCTGGGGTCTCAGGAGGCCTGGCCCTGCCTGGGGAGGCGGAAGGGCCTCTGCCCGCGGGGAACAGTGGGCGCAAGTGTGACGCCACCTCACTGCACCCCATCCCTGCCCA
>NW_007098153.1:4485-5414 GCF_000164805.1 Carlito syrichta | reverse complement strand
CTACTGGACTGCAGCGTGCGCTGCCGCACCACCGAGGTGAAGGCGCCCAGGCCCTGCGGGGAGCGCGCCGCCAGGCGGAAGGCGTACTCCGTGTTGGGCTTCAGGTCCTCCACCACGTAGGAGGTCGCCGGGTCGAAGGTCCTGCCCACCTGCGGGGGACACGGAGGTGAAGACAGAGGCGAGGGGCAGAGGGAGGGAGACGGAGACAAGGAGAGAGACAGAGAAAGACAGAGAGAGACAGAGACAGAGAGAAAGAAAAACAGAGAAACAGAGACCGAATGCGAGGAAGACAGAGACAAAGAGACAGAGAGACACAGAGAGACAGAGAGAAAGAAAGAGACAGACAGAGAGACAGAGAGGCAAAGAGAGTCAGGAAGACAGACACAGAGAGAGACAGAGAGAGAGGAGACGGGAAGAGACAGAGAGAGACAGAGACACAGAGACAGAGAGAGGCAGAAACAGAGGGATAGAAAGACAGAGGTCGAGCCAGAGAGAAATGGTCAGATGTGGAGAGAGAAGGGGGTGAGAGGGACAGAGACGCTGCCCCCAGGGACGGGGCCTGGGCGGAGAGGAGCCGTGGCCAGCGGGCACGGTGCGGCTGGCCTCTCACCTCCCGGCCGTGGTCGCCTTCCCGGAAGAGCAGCTCGTAGCGCACGATGCTCTCCTGCCGCGGCGGGCTCCAGGACAGCCCAATGCTGGTCTCCGACTTGGCCTCGGCCCGCAGGTTCATGGGCTGCCCGGGCACTGGGGAGACACGGGAATGGAGGGAGGGGCCGCCGCGTCTCGCCCGCCCCCAAGGACGGACTGCTGCCCGGCTGCTTCTGGAACCTTCTCGGGACTCTCATCTCCCTGGGCCGGGCTGGAGGGCAGTGGCTCGATCACAGCTCACCGCGGCTCCTCCTCCTGGGCTCTGGCAATCCTCCCGCCTC
>NW_007098153.1:2281-2982 GCF_000164805.1 Carlito syrichta | reverse complement strand
CGGGGCAGGGCGCCACGGTGACGGCCCCGAGGCCGTGTGGCTTTCGCCGCACGGCTGCCCTCTCCGGGTCTCGACTCAGAGGCCGGGGGCTGAAGTCGCTGTCTCAGTATCGGCCGCTGCGTCAGCACACTCTAGCCCGTGGCCCCCAGCACCAGTTTTTTTGAGTTGGGGTCTCACTCTGTTGCCCAGGCCGGAGTGGAGTGCAGCGGCATGATCGTAGCTACCATGGCCTCTACCTTCTGGGCTCAGGCAATCCTCCTGCCTCACCCTCCCAAGTAGCTGGAACTACAGGCACGCGCCACCACGCCCAGCCACTCTTATTTGTGTTTATTTTGTAGAGATGAGGTCTCGCTTATGTTACCCAGGCCGTTCTCGAACTCCTGGCCTCGAGTGATCCTCCCACCCTAGCCTCCCAAACTGCTGGAATGACAGGTGTGAGCTACCATGGCTGGCCACTTTTGAATAAAGTTTTATTGGAAGACAGCCATGATGACATATGGTCGGAGACAGCAGACACTCAATGGCCTGTAAAGCCAAAAACGTTCACTTTTTAAAGAACCATATGTGCTCTTTAAAAAAATATTTATTTTTTAAAAAATTGAGACAGTTCGAGACCCGCCTGGGCAACCTGGCGAGACCTTATCTCTACAATAAATCAAAAATCAGCCAGGCGTGGTAGCGCGCGCCTGTAGTTCCAGCTA
>NW_007098153.1:0-1069 GCF_000164805.1 Carlito syrichta | reverse complement strand
GCCCGGGGGGGGCAGCCGCTCCGGGGAGTGCCGGGAGGGCTCTGGCAGGGCCTGGCTGCGGGCTCGGGGTGTGGGGGGGCCGTGGACGGGGTGACTCCCCACCCATCCCTGTGCTCTGGGGACAAGGAGGTCCCGGGAGACTCCAGCCGGGGGACACTGGGTCTCGCCTCTCCCCCACCTCAGTCCCCTGGAAGGGGAAGCCCTGCCCACGCCCCCGGGGAGGGGGCCTCCAGGAAAAGATGAGAAACTCTAATGAAATTTTTGTGGTTTTTGGGTATAGAAACCCTTCTAAAAGCTTCTGTCGGTCTGACAAGTTTCCATCGAGAGATGCAGCTCTAAGTCACAGACATCATGCAAAAAAGGAGAGAGACAGAGAGGGGGGAAGACGGGAGAGACAGAGGGGGGAGAGAGAGAGAAGGGAATGGGGGGGACAGGTGACGCCGGGTGGCCTGAGTTCCGGGACTCCCCAGTGCTCACTCGTGTGGGTACCAGAGAGAGGACAGAAGATGAGGTGAGAGAGTGAGAGAGTGAGAGAGAGAGAGAGAGAGAGAGAATCAGAATCCAGGGACAGAGGGGGACAGAGGGGGGAGGGGCCCACTTCAATGCTGCATATTAACTCTAGCGGATGTGGCCCAATGGGACGGGTGTCACATTGTCACATCACAGGCCTGGCGGAATAATAAATAGGATATCAATAATAATAACAATAATAATAATCATAACGAGGGAATGAACTTGAACGCTGAGGAAACAGGGACATGTTCTGTGCGTTTCTTGGGGGGCGTGCAGCCTTCCGGCCCCGTCTCAAAGACCATGAAGGCAGCAGGACGCGTTTCGGGGGGCTCCATTTTCGGAAGTCGGGGGGTTCCAAGGTGGAGGCCCAGCCGCTGCCCAGGGGGCGTCTGGCTGCCAAGGGGGACCCGGTTGGTGAACCTAGATCCTTCCAGCTGGCGGGGGGCCCCTGGGCACATCCGGGGGGCAGAGGAAGCCCTGGGGGCGCCCCGGCTGAGGGCGGGGGAGGGCCTCGGGATCCTGCCCCCACAGCCCGGAGGGCGGACGGAGGCGGGGG
>NW_007098152.1:0-591 GCF_000164805.1 Carlito syrichta | reverse complement strand
ACCTGGCCCCCCTCCCCTCCTGTCCCCTGGCTGCGTGGGAGCACAGGTGGGGATGCTGGGACCCCAGGTGTGGATGCTGGGACCCCTCCCTTCAGAGCCAAGACACAGGGCAAGCTGGGCTTTCTGTCCCCTCCCCCTTCACTTTGCAGACACGTCCCTGGCTAAGGTCTCCAGGGGCTCCCTAATGCCCAATCCCAGAGACACATTTCTGGCCTGGCTATCCTTCAGCCAGCCCAGCACCTGACCCTGTCCCCAATCCCAGCCTGCAGGTCTGCCCCAGCAAGCAGGACCCCTTTGCTGAGATGGTCCCTCTGGGTCTCCTGCTGTTGGAAGGTTGAGAGCCTCACACCTTCTCATGCCGTCCGCCCTCCTTCAAAGGCCTCACCCAGATGCACCCTCCAGTTCCCACCCACAAAGAGGTCAGTGTCTCTCCTCTCCTGCCCAGATCTGTCTGCAGAGGCCGGGCCTGCGTGTCTACCCGCCTCCCCGTCATCCCCCCTACCACAGTGGCCTCACCCCCAGTTCTGCCCACCCAGAGGCTTCAGGACCAACGCTCGCCATGTCACCCTCGAACGGGGCCTGGCCCTGGGG
>NW_007098151.1:0-577 GCF_000164805.1 Carlito syrichta | reverse complement strand
TCCAGCCTGGGCAACACAGTGAGACTCCAACTCAATAAAATAAAATAAAATAAAATAAAAAATAACCAGGCATCTAAAGTCATACCAAAGGGCGGAAAGGGGACAGAAATTACCAGCCAACATTTTCTATACCAACAGGGAACATAAGGACCATGACCTCATCTAGGAGAAGAGCAGACATTCAATAAGTAAATAGTTCATCTTATTTTCACTTCAAAATATATAATATGATGACAACAACAAAAAGGCACCAAAAAGAGAAGACTTTGGGTAAAACCACTCAATTAGGCAATACCCACAGAAGCCCGGCTTGATCCAATTCCTTTCTGTAAAGTTTCTTACCACCCATCATTAAGCACAGAGGACATTCCAATCAAAAAAGAGAGGAGGATTTGGACAAAGTAATTTTCCTCCTCCCCTCTGTAGGTCTCTATTTACATAACGACAAGAACAGAACAAAGAAGTAGGACAAATGACTAAAACCAGAACATTTATAAATTTGTGAACTTTTTGCTGGGCTTGGTGGCTCAGTCTGTAATCCCACGCTTTTGGAGGCCAAGGTGAGTGGATTTCCTGA
>NW_007098150.1:0-616 GCF_000164805.1 Carlito syrichta | reverse complement strand
CCAGGTGAGTCTCGAACCCGCGGGCTCAGGCAATCCACTCACCTCGGCCTCCCAAAGTGCTGGGATTATAGGCTGAGCCACTGAGCCAGGCTGGTTTTTGTGATTTATTGTAGAGATGAAGTTTCACCAAGTTGCCCAGGCTGGTCTGAACCCATGGGTTCAGGCAATCCTCTTGCCTCCACCTCTCAAAGTGATAGAATTGCAGGAGTGAGCCACTGTGCCCAGCGAGATGGAGTCTTATGTACACCCAGAATTAAGTTGGTGCCAGCTCCTGGGAGGCTGAGAGATAGAAGGAAAGGGGGGAAGAGGTGAGGAAGCAGGGGAAGGAAAGAAAAAAGAAAGGAGAGAGATAGCTGTTGCCACTACCCAGTTTTCAGTGAGCAGCTGGGTGTGTTTCATTCTTTCAACAAATATCTCCTGAGCACCAGCTCTGTGTTCCAGCTTCCAGAGATTGATTACAAGCATTCAGTGGTCAGGTCGTCTCTCTCTTAGCTATAACCAGTATAGGAAGCCTGTAATCCCGCGCTTTGGGAGGCTGAGGTGAGTGGATTGCCTGAGCCTGCGGGTTCGAGATCTCCGGAGCCTAGCAGGTCGAGGCTGCAGTGGCCGGGAGCGG
>NW_007098149.1:1055-4905 GCF_000164805.1 Carlito syrichta | reverse complement strand
TGGCTAGCCAGCTGACTTAACTAGCTGAGTTAACCAGCTAGTCAGTTTGTTAACCAGTTCACTCAACAAGCTGACTTAACTAGTTAGCAAACTGGCTCACAATCTGACTTAAGTAGCTTGTTACCTAGCTAGTAAACTGGCTAGTCAGCTGACTTATCTATCTGAATTAATTAGCTAGCCTGCTGACTAGCCTCCTGACTTAACTGCCTAGGTACCTAGCTAGCCAGCTGGCTAGCAAACTGACTTAACTAGATGACTTAATTAGTTAGCCAGCTGGCTAGCCCATGGACTTAACTAGCTCTCTGCATAGCTAGATTGCTGGCTAGACAGCTGAATTAACTAGATGACTTAACTTGCTCACCTGTTTGCTACCCAGCTGATTAACAGACTAGCTACCTAGCTAGCCAGATGACTAGCCAGCTGAGTTAACTAGCTCACTTAACTAGAAAGCCAGCTGATGAGCCAGCTGACTATTCTAGCTAGCTATCAATGAAGCCCGCTGGCTTACCAACTGACTTAACTAGCTAGCTACCTAGATAACCAGCTGGCTAGCCAGCTGACGTAACTAGGTGACTTAACTAGCTAGTTTCCTATCGAGCCCGCTGACTTAACTAGCTGACATAACTAACTAGCCAACTGGCTAGCCATTTGATATAACTAATTTTTTAAATACCTAGCCAGCTGGCTATACAGCTGATTTAATCAGCTGATTTAACTCGCTAGCCAGTTGGTTAACCACCTAACATAACAAACTGACTTAACTATATAGCCAGCTGTCTAGCCAACTGTTTTAATTAGCTAGATAACTAGCTAGCCAGCTGAATATCCAGCTGACTTAACTAGCAAAATTAAACAATAAGCCAGATGGGTAGACAGCTAACTTAAAAAGCTAGCTACCTAACTATCCACCTGGCAAGTCAGTTAATGTAACTAGCTGACTTAACCAGCTAGCAAGAAGGCTATCCAGCTGACTGAACTAGCTGTCTTAACTAGTTAGCCAACTGGCTATCCAGCAGACTCAACTGGCTAGCTGCATATCAAGCCACCTGGCTAGACAACTGATTAATTAGCCTACTTAATTAGCTAACCAGCTGGCTAGCCACTTGACTTAACTAGCTCACTATCTAGCTACCCAGCTGTTTGGTCAGCTGACTAAACTAGCTGATTAATTAACTGGCCTGCTTGCTAACAAGCTGAAATAACTAGCTTGCTACCTAGATAGTCAGCTGGCTAGCCAGGTGACTCAACTAGCTGAATTAGCTAGCTACCCAGCTTGCTAACCATATGACTTAACTAACTGAATTAACTACCTAGCCAGCTAGATAGCCAGCTGACTTAACTTGCTAGCTATCTAGGTAGCCTCCTGGCTAGTCAGTTGACTTAACGAGCTGACTTAACTACATAGCCAGTTGGATAGCCAGTAGATTTAACATGCTTAGCTATTTAGCTAGCCAACTGGCTAGGAAGCTGATTTACTAGCTTAATTTACTAGCTAGCCAGCTGGCTAGCCAGTTGAATTAACTAGCTGACTTAACCTGCTTGCCAGCTGGCTAGCCAGTTGATTTAACTAGTTAACCAGCTGTCTATCCAGCTGACTTCACTAGCAAGATACCTAGCTAGCCAGCTAGCTAGACATCTGAATTAACTAGTATACTTAACTAGCTAGCCAACTGGCTATGCAGCTGACTTAACTAGCTAGCTACCCAGTTAGCCAGCTGGCTAGCCAGCTGACTTAACTAGCTGACTTAACCATCTAACAAGCTGGTTAGCATGTAGACTTAACTAGCTAGCTACCTAGCTAGACAGCTGGATATCCAGCTGACTTAACTAGCTGACTTATCCATCTAACAAGCTGATTAGCATGTAGACTTAACTATCTAGCTACCTAGCTAGACAGCTGGATATCCAGCTGAATTAACTATGACATAAACAGATAGCTAGCTGATTAGCCAACTGATTTAGCTAGCAAGCTACCTATGTAGACCACGGGTTTGCCAGTTGACTTAACGACCTTGCTACATAGGTAATCAGCTGCCTAGCGAGCTGACTTAACTAGATTATTAAACTAGCTAGCCATCTGGCTATCCAACTGACAAAACTAGCTAGCTACTCAGGTAGGAAACTGACTAGCCAGTTGACTTAACTAGCTAACTATACTAGCTAGCCAGATGATTTAACTTGTTTACTTAACTAGTAGCTACCTAGCTAGCCAGATGAATTAACTAGCTGACTTTGCAAGCTAGTTATTTCGCTAGCTATCTAGCTAGCCAGTTGACTTAACTAGCTGAAATACCTAGCTAGCCAGCTGGCTAGCTATCTGACTTAATGAGCTTTCTAACTAGCTAGTCATCTGTCTATCTGACAGATTTAATGAGCTGACTTATCTAACTAGCTAGCTGGTTAGCCAACTGACTTAAATAGCTGACTTAAATAGCTAAGCAGTTGGCTTGCCAGCTGACTTAACTAGCTGGCTACCTAGCTATCCAGTTGGATAGCTAGATGACTTAACTAGCTAACTTAACCAGCTAGCCAACTGACTAAACAGCTAACAAAGCAAGGTAACTACCTAGTTAAATTTAAACAACTGGCTAGTCTGCTGACTTAACTAGATGACTTAACCAGCTAGCCAACTGGTTAGTCAGCTGACTCAACTAGCTAACTTAACTAGTTAGACAGCTTGCAAGACAGCTAACTTAACTAGTTCACTACCTAGCTAGCCAACTGGCTAACCAGATGATTTATTGGCTGACTTAATTAGCTATTCAGCTGGGTAGCGAATTGACTTAACTAGCTCACTACCAATATAGCCTGTTGGCTAGCCAGCTGACTTATCTAGCTAACTTAACCAGCTGGTCTGCTTGCTAGACAGCTCAATTAACTAGCTGGGTACATAGCTAGCCAGCTGTCTAGCCAGCTGAATTAACTTGGTGACTTAACTAGCTAGCCAGCAGTCTAACCAGCTGACTTAACTAGCAAGTAACCTAGCTAGCCAGCTGACTAGTCAGCTGATGTAACTAGGTGACTTAACAAGCTAGCCAGCTGGCTACACAGCTGACTTAACTAGCTAGGTACCTAGCTAGACAGCTGGAAAGCCAGTCGATTTAACTACCTGACATAACTAGCTAGAGAGCTAACTAGCCAGGTGATTTAACTAGCTAGCTACATGAGTAGTCTGCTGGTTTACTTGTTGACTTAACTACCTAGCTACCTAGATAACCAGCTGGCTAGCGAGAGGACTTTAATAGGTGATTTAACTAGCTATCCAGATGGCTAGTCAGCTGACTTAACTATCAAGTTACACAGTTATGCAACTAGATAACCAGGTGGCTTAACTACCTGACTTAACTAGCTGAGTCAACTATCTAGCTATCTGACATAACTAGCTGACTTAAATAGATAGATACCTAGGTAGCCAGGTGATTTAATGAGCTGACTTAACTAGCTAGCCAGCTGGTTAGCAAGCTGACTTAACTAGCTGACATAACTAGCTAGCCAGCTGGCTTTTCAGAGGACTTACCTAACTATCTAGCTACCTAGTGAGCCAGTAGTCTAGCTAGCTAACTTGAGTAGCTAACTTAACCAGCTAACCAGCTGGCTAAACAGCTGAAATAACTAGCAAGCTTCCTAGCCAGTCTGCTGGATAGCCAGCTGACTTAACTTCCTGACTTAATCAGCTAGCCAGCTGGTTAGCCAGCTGACTTAACTAGCTGACTTAACTAGTTATCCAGCAGGCTAGCCAGCTGAATTAACAAGCTCACTACCTGGCTACCCAACTAGTGAGGTATCTGACTTACTTAGTTGATTTACTTAGCTAGCCAGGTGGTTAGTCAGCTGACAAAACTAGCTCGAT
>NW_007098149.1:0-772 GCF_000164805.1 Carlito syrichta | reverse complement strand
TAACTAGGTAGCTACGTAGAAAGCCAGGTGGATACACAGCTGACTTAACTAGCTGACTTAACCTGCAATCAGCTAGCTAGTCAGCTGACAACTAGCTGACCTAACTAGCTAACGAGCTGGCAAGCCAGCTGACGTAACTAGCTAGCTACCTAGCTAACCAGCTGGCTAACCAGCTGACATATCTAGGAAACTTAACTAGCTAGCCAGCTGGCTAGGCAGCTGACTTAACTTGCTAGCTACCTAGCTGTTCAGCTACCTAGCCAGCTGACTTAACTAACTGTCTTTACTAGCTAGCCAGCTGGCTAACCAGCTAACTTAACTGCCTAGCTACCTAGCTAACAAGATGGATAGCCAGCAAATTTAACTAGCTAGTTACCTAGACAGCTAGCTGGATAGCCAGCTGTATTATCTAGCTGATATAACTAGTTAGGCAGCTGCTTAGCCATCTGACTTGACTAACTAGCTACCTACACTGCCCACTGGCTTGCCAGCTGACTTAACAACCTAGCAACATATCTAACCAGCTGACTAGAGAGCTGACTTATCTAGGAGACATAACTTGCTATCCAGCTGGCTAGCCAGCTGACTTAACTAGCTAGATACCCAGCTAGACTACTGGCTATCCAGCTGACTTAACTAACTGACTTAACTAGTTTCCACTTAACCAGCTGACTTAACTAGCGAGCTATCAAGCAAGCCAACTGACTTAACTAGCTGATTTAACTAGCTAGCTACCTAGCTAGTTATCTAGCTAGTAAGTGGACTTAACTAA
>NW_007098148.1:0-754 GCF_000164805.1 Carlito syrichta | reverse complement strand
CATCCTGGCTCTGGCTCCATTCCGGAAGGTGAGCCTGCACTCCCTTGGCCCCGTGCTTGAGTCTCACCTCCTCGCCGTACCCACCCAGGCCCACCCTGCAGGGACCCTCCCTTACCTACCCCAGCCTGTAGGCCCTGCCTCCTGGAGGGACTGAATGATGCATTAATCCTTTCAGGACTGAGAAACTCCTGCCTGCCGGGCTGTGCCGGGACACCTTGGTGGCCAACTCAGTCTGGGTGTCACCCTCCTGGGGCTCAGGCCTTCCACATAGGGTCGGGGGTGGCGTCCACATCATGACCCCAGTCGGGGTTCCCATCTCAGGAAAGGCCCTGCCAGCCAGCCAGCCAGCCCCCAGGGGTCCCCACTCCGTCCCTGGGCTGGGAACCCCACCTCTGCACCCCCCCCCACTGGGTGTCGTCACCCCTCACCCTCCATCTCTCCCCGCAAGTCCAGCTACCATCTATCCTGTCTGGAGGACCCCACAGCCTCCTCTCTGATCCCTAGAGGCCACTGGTCCCTGACATTCACCCTCAAAGTTGCTCCCAGGTGCCCAGGAATGGGCCAAAGATATGGTGGCCATTCAGGTGAGCCACTGCTGATCTATCCTGGGAGTGAATGAACCGGTTTCTGATTTACACGAGAAATTCAGGAGCTGGTCTCGTAAATTGAGATGATCCCTCAGCCTCCTCTCTGGTCCCTGGGGCCCCTCTGGCTCCTATCATCCATTCTTTTTTTTTTTTTTTTTTTTTTTTTT
>NW_007098147.1:0-867 GCF_000164805.1 Carlito syrichta | reverse complement strand
ACTGTGACATGTGGTGGCGGGCTGCGGCCAGGACCCCGCAGTGAGGGACGCAAGCCAAGCCCAGGTGCCTCTTCGACCGCTCTGCCCCTGAGGCAGGCACATCGCTGAGCCTTGAAGGCCCACGCGAGCGACCCGACAAGGCCATCCGTTGCCGGGTTCCAGGGCTGTGCCTCGCCCCGCCTGGCGGTTTCTTCCTCGGGATGCTGCGGGGCTGAGGAATGCGGGAATCTGCCCGTTTTCCCCCGGGTTCCCTCAGGCAACTCCGGACTTTGCCTCTTTCTGCTCTTGCGAAGGGACGTCCACGCCTGGTGGACTCCCAACCCGGCGGGAGGGGCCCGGGGGCCCGGCACTGACACCCAATTTGGGAGAGCTTCCCAGGAAACTCCCTTGTTGGCATAAACAACGGCCTTGGGGGTGGGTGTCTCTGCACGTGACCGTCCACACACTGGGCGAACCGGATCCATGTTCCTCCACATTATATTAAACATGGCCCTGGCCTTTTTCTGCTGCTGCTTTTTGGACAGGGATGTCCAAGGATTTAAGGGGTGTGTGTGTGTGTGTGTGTGTGTGTGTGTGTGTGTGTGTGTGTGTACCGCAAGAACATTTCTAAAATATTTAATAAAATCAAAGAACTATGATAATAGTTCCTCCATAATTAGTCAAAGTCTCAATGATGTGCCTGCTATAAGATGTTTCATAGATTGTAAATTACTAAGCCTTTACACCAGCTTATTGAAAGGGACGGGGCATGAAAAAAAAAAAAACTCATCAAAGAAGACTCAGGCCTTCCTTCCTGGGGTTAAATTGCTGTAGAGAATTGCTTAGAACCTGGTTACTCCTTGGACGTTACCATATAAAAACTTCTAA
>NW_007098146.1:0-616 GCF_000164805.1 Carlito syrichta | reverse complement strand
AACAAAAAAAAAAAAAAAAAAGGTGAAATCGATTGCTTGAGCCCAGGAGTTCAAGACCAGCCTGGGCAACATAGCAAGACCTCATCTCTACAGAAAATCAAAAAATTAGTCGGGTGTGGTGGTGTGCACCTGTAGTCCCAGCTACTTGGGAGGCTGAGGCGGAAGGATCACCTGAGCCCAGGAGGTGCAGACTGCAGTGAGCCGGTTTCATGCTACTGCACTCCAGCCTGAGTGATAGCCTGATTAAAAAAAAAAAAAAAGAGGCGAGGTCACAAGATGGGGGTCGGGATGTCACCAGCTAACTTGTGCCCCATATTCCCTGCTTCCCAGATAAGAGAAACCAAGGCGTCCAGGTGGGCTATGCGGGGAGGCTGAGCCCAGGACCCCTGGCTTCTGCTGCCCACGGCCATCTCCCCAGCCCAGCTCTGGGTGGCCCAGAGGCGCCCTAGTGAGGAAGGGCTGGGGTCCTGGGAGGAATTGCAAGCCCCGCAGTGCTGTCAAGGCGGCCTCCGGGCGGGAGGGGGATGTGCCTCCGGGGGGCCGCTGCCATGGTCCCCAGGCTCACCCCCAGCAGCGGAGGAGATACTCATAGCTGAGGAAGGTGACGGCGTTGACG
>NW_007098145.1:0-2312 GCF_000164805.1 Carlito syrichta | reverse complement strand
GGGCCAGTCAGCTGGCTAGGTGGTTAAGTCAGTTAATTAAGTCATCTTGACAACCAGCTTTCTAGATAGGTAGCTAGAGAGTTCAGTCAGCTAGTTCAGTCAGCTGGTTAGCTAGGTAGCTAGCTAGTTAAGTCAGCTAGATAAGGCAGCTAACTAGCTAGTTGTTATTTACTTAATTCAGCTGGCTAGCCAATTGCCTAGCGTGGTAGTTATCTAGTTAAGGCAGCTGGCTAGCCAGCTGGCTAGCTAGTTAATTAACCTAGTTAAGTCAGTTCACTGGCCAGCAGGTTAGCTTGGTATGTAGGTAGTTAATTCAGTTAGCAGGCCAACGGATTATGTAGGTAGGTAGATAGTTAAGTCAGCTGGCTAGCCATCAAACTATCTAGTTATGCCAGCTAGTTAAGACAGCTGAATATCCAGCTGCCCAGCAAGGCAGCTAGCTAGTTAATTCTGCTGGCTAGCCAGTTGGCTACTTCATTAAGTCAACTAGTTAAATCAGTTAGCTAGGCTGCTGGCAACTTATGTAGCTAGGCAATTAATTCAGCTGGCTGGCCAGCTGGACAGGTAGTTATGTCAGTTACTTTAGTCTGCTGGCTATTTAGTTGTCAGCTCGTTATGTCAGTTGTCTAGCCAGCTGGCTAGCTGGTTAAAAAGCTACTTACATCAGATGAGTAACCTGCTGGCTTGCTAGTTGTTTCATCTAGTAAAGTCCTCTGGCTAGCTAGGAAGCCAGCTAATTAAGACAGCTAGATATGTTAGCTAGATAGATAAAGTCAGCTAGATAAATCAGCTAGCTACTGAGAGCTAGCTAGGTAGCTACCTAGTAAAAACAGCTCTTTAAGTGAGCTGGCTAGCTAAATAGCTAGCTAGTTAAGTAGGCTAGTTAAGTCAGCGATTTAAGTCAGCTGGCTAGCCAGCTGCCTAGCCGGATAGTTAACTAGTTAAGTCAGATGACTAGCCAGCTAGCTAGCTAGTTGTCACCTAGTTAATTCAGCATGCTGGACAGCATGCTAGCTAGGTAGTAAGGTGATTAAGTCAGCTGGCATGCCAACAGACTATGTACGTATGTAGCTAGTTAAGTCAGCTGGTTAGCTTAGGTGTCTAGTTATGTCAGCTAGATAAGTCAGCTGGCTATTCACCTGTCTAGATAGGTAGCTAGATAGTTAAGTCTCCTGACTAGCCAGCTGGCTACTTCGTTAAATAGCTATTTAAGTCAGCTGACTAGCCTGCTGGCTTGCTATGTAGCTAGGTCAATATTCAGCTGGCCAACCAGCTGGCTAGCTAGTTAATTCACCTAGTTATGTCAGCTGTCTAGTCAGGCGGCTAGATAGTTAAGTGACCAAGTTAAGACACCTGACTAGTCAGCTGGCTGTGTAGGTGTCTTGCCAGTTATATCAGCTCACTAGACAGCTTGCTAGCAAGATATATCACCTAGTTAATTCAGGTGGATAGCCAGCTGGCTAACTATGTAGAAAGCTAGTAATTCAACTGGCTAGAAATCAGGCCAGCTTGTTAAAACAGCTAGTTAAGTCAGCTGCCTAGTCAGGTGGCTAGTTAGTGTCCTAGTTAAGTCAATTGGCTAGGCGGCTGGCTAGCTAATTAAGTCAGGTTGTTAAGATAGCTGGCTATCCAGATGGCTAGAGATGTAGAGAGCTAGTTAAGTCAGCTGGTTAGCTAGCTGGATAATAAGTAATGCCAGCTAGTTTAGTTACGTGACTGTCCAGGAGCCTAGCTCGTTAATCAACTAGTTAAGTCAGCTGGATAACCAGCTGGCTAGCTAGTTAAGTCACCTGGTTAAGTCAGTTTGCTCCCAAGCTCGATAGCTAGCTAAAAGGCTAGTTAATTCAGAAACGTAGACAACTGTCTGGCTAATTATTTCAGCTAGTAAAGTCAACTGGCTAGGTAGGTAACCAGCCAGTTAAGTCAGCTAATTCAGTCCGTTTGCTTGCTAGATGGCAAACTAGGGTGCTAGCAAGTTATTTCAGCTAGTAAAATCAACTGGTTTACCAGGTAGCCAGTTAGCTAAGTCAGCTAGTTAAATCAGCTTGCTAGCTAGTTAAGTCAGCTAGTTAAGTCAGTTGGCTAGCCACCTGCCTAGGTTGGGTAGCTAGCTAGTTAAGTCAGCTGGCTTGCCAGCTCGCTAGCTAGTTCAGTCACCTAGTTAACTCAGGTCAATAGCCAACTGGTTAGCTAGGAAGCTAGGTAGTTAACTCAGCTGGCAAGTCAGTGGGATATGTATGTATCTAGTTAGTTAAGGCAGCTGGCTAGCCACCTGTCTAGCTAGTTATGTCACCTAGTTAAGTCAGCTGGAT
>NW_007098144.1:0-633 GCF_000164805.1 Carlito syrichta | reverse complement strand
GCGGGCTCCCTGGCAGGGCCTGGGGGAGAATCCCTGGCCCAGCCTCCGGCTCGCGCCCCGCCCTCCCTCCTCCGACCTCTGCGTCCAGCCTCGTGTCTTGGCGTAGCCCTGACCCTCCTGCCCGTCTCGCAGGCCCTTGCGGGGACACTCAGGGCCAGGCGGAGAATCTGGGACAATCGCCCCATGATCCCACCACCCTTAGCCTAATCGCATCCACAGAGCCGGGCCTGGGGCCTCACGCCTGGGGCCACAGCTATTCAGGAGGCCGAGGTGGGAGGACGCCTTGCGCCCAGGAGCGTGAGACCAGCCGGGACAGCGTGGTGAGACCCCCATCTCAGCAAAAAATACAGAGAGTATCTGGGTCTGGTGACCTGTGCCTGCATCCCAGCTCCTCGGGAGGCTGAGGTGGGAGGACCGCTTGAGCCCAGGAGGTGGAGGCTGCGGCGAGCTGTGATCGCTCCCTGCACTGCGGCCTGGGCGACAGAGCCAGACCCCGACTCTTAGAAGGAAAAAAAAATTACATCTGCAAAGTTCCTTTTGCCATTTCTTTTTAATATATACATATATATATTCTTTTGAGTTGGCGTCTCACTCTGTCGCCCAGACTGGAGTGCAGGGGCCGCTCCCGGCCAC
>NW_007098143.1:0-635 GCF_000164805.1 Carlito syrichta | reverse complement strand
CCCCACCCTCATAACATTTGTCTCATTTCGGAGATGATATATGCTGAATACAGTCTTGTCGCCTTTCCTAAGGCCAGCCAGACACAGCCCTCTCCTCAAGGCCTAACTTTTCACCATAGCTGCAAAGTACGATTCATCCTTAAGATTCTGGACCAAATTGTAAGGGAGAGGTGGTCACAAAGACCACCCTGTTCTTAGCCAGTTTCTCCTCAGCTCTGAGGCACTGAGTTCATCCAAAGAGATCTCTTAATAAATGCGGGGGAGGGGGGAGTGGGAGGAGTCGAGAAGGAAAAAGGCCCTATAAGCTGCTTCACCTCTCATCCCCCCCTCGGGGAGGTGTGAACTGAGGGGAGCCCCAGGGTAAAGACACAGGACGCCTACTTGTGAATGGCGGAAGCCTAAGGACACTACCAGCCTTATAATGCTCTGATCCCATACACTAATGAAATGACAGAGCCACGTGGGGTGGGGGTGTGGAACTTGGAGTCAGCCCAAGGAGGCATCCTGGAAGGAGAGAGGCCTCGTCTGGCCGCGGAACACGGGGGAACGTCAAGAAGGCGTTCTGGGTCCCGGGGTGGTGGGCGTCATCCTCCTGTGAGGCCAGAAGCTTCAGGCAGCCCCGCCTGAATGTCTTG
>NW_007098142.1:0-637 GCF_000164805.1 Carlito syrichta | reverse complement strand
CGTCGACCTGCTGGGCTCGGATGATCCTTCCGCCCCAGCCTTCCAAGTAGCTGGAACTGCAGGTGTGGGCTACCACACCCGGCTAATATTTTTAAAAAATTATTGTAGAAATGAGGGCTCACCAAGTTGTCCAGGCTGGTCTCGAACCCTCAGGCTCAGGCAATGCACTCGCCTTGCCTCCCCAAGTGCTGGGATGACAGGCTGAGCCACCGAGCCCGGCCTGGCTCTTTCCCTGTTAGTGCTTCATGTGGGACGGGAAGCCTAGTCTTGGCCGGTGAGCCGTGCTCAACCACAGTCTGACCAGAGCCACCTCCCTTACTTAGAGTGAAACTCCTGGGTTTCCCTGGGGGGCTCTGGAGCCTGGGGAGCCCAGCTGGCCCTGCCCCAGGTGTGGCCCCAGTGGACTTTCCAAGGGCCACCCGGGTGTCGGTGCCACCGAGGGACACTGCATCCTTGTGAGGCTCACGCACTGGGCCGGCCTGGGGACGGAGGGGGCTGGGGCTAGTTCACAGCAGAGCAGCTGGGGCTCAGAGCAGAGATAGGACCTGCCCAGACTGACAGAGCAGATGGGAGCCTCTGCACTGCAGGCCGGGCGCCTCTGGCCCAGGAGCCGGTGTGGCTGATGCACCGGCTGGAG
>NW_007098141.1:0-763 GCF_000164805.1 Carlito syrichta | reverse complement strand
TCGCACCCACCCACTCTCCCTCGCCCACGTGAGAAATGCCCGTCTCTGGAGCGCAAGGCGGGGGGCACTTCTCAGGTGGGGAGACCGGGTTCGGCCGTCGTGGACAGCTCCCGACTGGGGAAGCCAGGCTGGATGCCAAGGACTGCCGACTGGCAGCTTGGGCCCTAGTAGAGGAGCGGAAGGCAGACTGGCAGAGGGACCTGCGGCTGGCTCGGTGGATGGAGAGCTCGGCCAGCTTCAGGGCAGCCTGAGGGCTGAACGCTCTGAGCCCGTGGCAGCTGAGCGCACGGAGGCGGAGACCCGAGCCCGGGCGGGCAGCGCGGTGCCTGGCTTCTCCCAGCCCGCGGGGTCGGGGTGGATCCAAGAGCGGAGCCCGGCTGCGGGATCCGCGAGGCAGCCGCGGGCAGGCTTCCTGCGGGCGGCTGGAGCTGGACGCCGGCTCCCAGAGCCCGATCTCCTCCCCGCCTCGCCCGAGGGGCGGCTCCCAGCGGTGCCGTCAGCGCGCGTCCTTCCCCGCTCCTCTCCCCCCGGCAGGGGTCGCCTCCGCCGAGGAGCCCACGCCCGCGGCCCGGGGCCCGGAAAGCCGGCTGGTGCCTCCCGCCCGGCCCTCGCCAGCCCCGGAGGACTGGGCAGGTGAGCCGGCCCGGACGGGAGTGCTGTCTCTGCGGCGACCTTGTGGCCGAGGAGCTTGGGCTGGTGGGGTCGCGAGAGGAGGGGACGCAAGCGGGGTGGCCGCCCCTGGACGCGGTGTCCCTGGAGAGGG
>NW_007098140.1:0-706 GCF_000164805.1 Carlito syrichta | reverse complement strand
TTCACGGAACACGGGCACCGAGCAGGCCCCCCTCCGCTGACAGGCCCCGAGGCCTGCCGGCCACACTTGGGAAGAGGCCCAGGGTGCAGGCCCAGGGTGCAGCTGGTGTCGGGCACTCTCTGGAGCCCACGGTGCTCAGGGCCTTTGGGGAGGACGCCTGCCTTCTTCACAACAGAAGACTCTAACTTCTCGGAACCTGCTCCCGCGGGCCCCTCGGCAGGCTCCACCATCCACCCATTTCCGGAAACACTCAAGAGTCCAGTTGCTTGGCCGAGAAATTAACGAAGTATCCCCCTTTTCTTTTTCTTGAGACAGGGTGTCACTCTGTCACCTGGGCTGGGGAGCAGTGGCATGATCACAGCTCACCGTAGCCTTGGTCTCTTGGGCCCAAGCGACCCTCCCACCTCAGCCTCCCGAGCAGCTGGGACTATAAGTGTCACCACCACACCCAGGTCATTTTTTATTTTATTTTTGAGTTGGAGTCTCAATCCATCGCCCAGGCTGGAGTGCGGTGGCATGCTCACAGCCACCGCAGCCTCGACCTGCAGGGCTCCGATGATCCGTCCCGCCTCAGCCTTCCAAGTAGCCGGAGCTTCAGGCATGTGCTACTGTGCCCGGCTCATTTTGATTTATTATAGAGATGAGGTCTCACTGCCCAGGCGGGTCTTGAACCCGCGGGCTCAGGCCATCCACTCACCTCAGCCTC
>NW_007098139.1:0-631 GCF_000164805.1 Carlito syrichta | reverse complement strand
AGTTAAATAACTGTGAATACAATTGCAGTGCATCTGCTGAGGTGACTCCTGTGCCCTCAGGAGCTGCCTCATTCCCAGCCCTGATTCTGGCTGTGCTTGCCTGCGCCACTTGGTGGGCTCTGTCCCGCCTTCCAGAACACCCATCCCATTCCTCACCCCACAACTGACACCCTACTCGCACTTACACTTCAGCATAAAACAATCCTTCCCCATTTAAACTAAAGCAATTATTCATAAAACATGTGAAAATAGTCATGTATTATATGACATGTCCTCCATAATGTTAAACTGTTACTTAAATGTTAGTATCCTCATGCGAGCATAGCTTATCTCAAACAGCCATAAGCTCTTCAAGGACACAGAAGTTTCTTATATTTTATCTTATATTACCCAAAGAATCTATTTACCATGCCTTATATGTAATTAGGACTCAGGCAAGATTTACTAATTTTCAAAGATTCTAGTAGAAAATATACTCTGAGCTGGGCTTGGTGGCTCAGCCTGTAATCCCGCGCCTTGGGAGGCTGAGGTGAGTGGACTGTCTGAGCCCGCTGAAAATTCCAGTGTGTTTGAGACCCGCCTGGGCAACTTGGTGAGACCTCATCTCTAAAATAAATCAAAAAATTAGCCG
>NW_007098138.1:105729-106304 GCF_000164805.1 Carlito syrichta | reverse complement strand
AGAAGGTGGTGAGCCTGTTTGTGGGCGTGGCCGTCCACGAGACCCTGGTGGCCGTGGCCCTGGGCATCAGCATGGCCAGGAGCGCCATGCCCCTGCGGGACGCGGCCAAGCTGGCCGTCACCGTGAGCGCCATGATCCCGCTGGGCATCGGCCTGGGCCTCGGCATCGAGAGTGCCCGCGGCGTGCCGGGCAGCGTGGCCTCCGTGCTCCTGCAGGGCCTGGCGGGCGGCACCTTCCTCTTTGTCACCTTCCTCGAGATCCTGGCCAAGGAGCTGGAGGACAAGAGTGACCGGCTGCTCAAGGTGCTCTTCCTGGTGCTGGGCTACGCCGCGCTGGCCGGCATGGGCTTTCTCAAGTGGTGAGTGTCCCGCCGGGACTGCCGGGAGCCCGGCTGGACACGGGCACCTCCCCGTGCTGTCTCCCCCACAGGGCGAGCCCTGTGGCCCCGGCCGCCACCCGGCCCCCAGATTCCGCGCCCCGAGCCTTGGGCACTGATGCTGTCCAAACACGTCTCTTAAAGTCTTTACCAAAGCGGTGTGGCCGTGTCAGCCTCTGGCGGGCATGCGGTGACTCGG
>NW_007098138.1:98470-105000 GCF_000164805.1 Carlito syrichta | reverse complement strand
GGGGCAGCCTGGCCGTGGGTCCTCAGCCCTGGTCACGCCCAGGATCGCCAGAGGAAGGCGGCCCCCTGGCTGTGGGGTGGGGGCCATGCGCGCCATCCCCTTCCTGGACACACTAGCCCTTGGAAACTGGCCACTGCCCCGAGGGCAGGGCACCAGGGGCAGCGTGGGCCGGGCAGCCCGGGCTCTGGCTGCCGGCAACCTCTGTCGTCCTGGTCACCCACGGTCGGGGGCGTGTGCTGCCTCCCTCGGGGACTTGCCTCGCTGGAAGCCACCGGGCGCCTTGGGGACCTGGCCTGGCCACCTGAGCCGGCAGCCCCAGGCCTCGCTCTGCCCCCAGCTCAGGCCCCCACCCCTGGGCCTCGGCGTCCCCTGCTCCGCCGGGGCCGTGGCAGCCTCCCCGTCACCCTTGGCAGTGCCCTACTCCCCCCTTGCTGTCCGGCAGCCGGTCGGGGCCCGGGCCCCCCTCTGCCCTGGGTTGGTGCCCTGTGCCCGCCTCCCCGCTACCCAGAAGATGGAGCCGCGGGGGACCAGGAGGGGCCCGTCTGCCCCAGCCTTGGGCCCGGCAGGCGCTCTGTCGTTCGGGCCACTCGGGAGCCCAGGACAGCTCATAGCTTCTCCCAGGCGGGCAGGAGCGACCTCAAGATGGCGCCGGTCCCCGGGCGTCGAGTGTCGTTCGAGGCCAGGATGCAGGGCCACCGCGAGACCCCTGTGGACAGCCGGTCACATCTGCTCCTGGGGCCCCACCCTGCGGGCCATGAGGCATTGGCCGTTTCTGGGAGCTTCTCCTGAATCTCTGACCGGGAACGCATCCCTGAACCCTGTGGAGTCTGACCCTGTCCCCGTGCCGGGGAAGTGCCCCGGGGATGCGGGGCCTCGTGGGGTCCTATGGGCGAGGTCCTTCCACCTCCTCCTGCCCTGAGTACCCTGCTGGGACCACCTGGCCTTTGCCCCAGGTGGGCGGGGGGGTGGCGAGGCTGGGTCCTGCCAGGAGAGGGACTTGGAGTCTGCTGCCAGGGGTGGGAGCTGAGTGGCAGTCAGGGCGTCTGGGCCTCGGGCGGGAGGCTCGGGGTCCCTCCCTGCTCCCTGCCGCGGCCCCATGGGGACAGAACACACTCAGTTCTGGGGTCTCTGGCTGTGTGCCCCTCCCCCATCACTGCCAAAAGCTCGAAGAGGGGCCTGCCGCCTGCCAGCTCTCCGGGGTGGCCCTGGGGACACCCGCAACTTTTTGCCACCTGCAGGCCCAGCTACCCCGACCCAGGACCCTAGGGTGCCTCTTCCCCTCCCCCCAGGACCCTCCGAGACCCTGTGGTCTCTTTTTTTTTGAGTTGGAGTCTCACTCCGTCGCCCAGGCTGGAGGGCAGTGTCACGCTCACGGCCACCCCAGCATCGGCCCACAGGGCTCCGGCCAGCCTCCCGCCTCAGCCTTCCACGTGGTGGGAACTACAGGCCCACGCTCCCACGCCCAGCTACTTTTTCAATTTACTGTAGAGACAAGGTCTCGCCAAGTTGCCCGGGCTGGTCTCAAACCCGCGGGCTCAGGCAGTCCACGCGCCCCAGCCTCCCTAAGTGCTGGGAAGGCAGGCTGAGCCACGCCGCCCGACCGGCCCTGTGGTCTCTTGAAGGGTCACTGAGCCACGGAGGAGCCCCGCCACGTGGAAGGACCCGTGGCTGCAGTTAGAAGTCGTGGCCCGGACCGAGCCACTGGGGTCCCCAGCCCCAAGCCACATCCTCCCCTGCCTGCTGTGCTCAAAGGTGCAGGGTCCAGCCCAAGGCCTGCCTCTCAGCGCCACTGGGCACCAGGGCCTATGCGGTCTGCTTTTCCAGCTTTCAAAGAGGTCAGGAGGTCTGATGGGGTAGGAAGACGAACTGTCGCCTCACACCCAGCTGGAGAGGAGCAGAGCCCACCCCTGGGGTCCTTGGGGCAACGGTGTCGAGTCTGGCCCGGACCAGACCTATCGGATGCCGCCCAGTGGTTCCATCCCCCAGCTCTGACCACACCAGCTCTGTCACCCGGCCACGGGGGCTTCTGCTTGGGGAGATGGGGCTTGTCACTGCTAGCAGCCCCTGTGCCAGGCTGGACACTACAAGCACTGTAGGGCAGAAAGCATGGCCCAAAGGCCACATCCACACCCTGCAGCTTTGCTACATCGCAGAAGCATCACGTGACCACAGGAGCCGAGGGTCCACTCGGGGGTGTCCTACCGAGTCTGACCACCACTCGGAGTGATCCTGTCCCCAGGAGATGCTGGGTGACGTCCGGAGACGTGTGTGGGTGTCACAACTGGGGTGCTCCTGGCACGGAGGGGGTGGAGGCCAGGGACGCTGCCCAAAGAAAGACCCGCCCGGATGTCCGTAGGGCCCGGGGGCACAGAGCCAGCCCCGCCTCCCAGGAAGACCCAGGGCAGGTGGTGGCCGGTCGTGTGGACAGTCCCCTCACAAGAGACACGGACAGAGGATGGGTAGCACCTGCCGACTGGCAGAGGGCAGGGCGGTGGCCGTGTCTTGGACAGGACGTTCGGTAGCACAGACGGCTCGATTGAAAAAGCAAGCCCTGAGCACAGCGCTCTCCGCACCGCCGTTGTCTGACTGTCATGCCCCTGGCTGGGCCACATATTTGGCCAGGGCTTCTGTCACAGCGGGGGGGGGGGACCCAGGTCAGGCCCCGCGCCGTCCAGCTCCCGGAGGCGCGCCCGGTGATGTAGCCAGACCCCAGGTGGGTCCAGATACAGGGCAGGCTTTTTTCTCCTGCAACCGAGTGGGCGGGGTAGGGTGAGGATACCCTTCGGAGCCCAACAGGCCCAAGAATTGATTCAAGACGTGGGTGCAGGGCCCCCCGCCGGAGGGGGGCGGCTTCCATCGGGAGACCTCATGGTTCTCAGTACAGACGACGGCTGGGTGGAGCCAACCAGACCCCCTCAATCTGGAGACAAAAGGGGGCTGACAGGCGGCGCCTGGGCCCAGCACTGAATCAACCCTAATAACAGTGTGTCGCCTCTGCGGTGTCGTGTTTGTGTCTCTACTGCAGAAGCTATTAGCGCGGGCGGGACGGGGCGGGACTGGAGTGGGTCCCCAGCCCCAGGAGAACCGGCGGGGAGATGGCATCTCCCAGCCCATGGCTCCCTTGGACTGTCCTGGCCACCAGCTCCCGACTGGACCCCCTGCCCTGCTGGGACAAGAGGTAGCTGCATCACCCCTGTCCCCGTGCCGGCCGGCTGCCTGCCCAGGCCCGAGCTGTGTCAACCTCAGGACAGAACCAGCGCCCAGCCTGTCGCCACAAGGGCTCCCTGGTCTGTGCCATGCTGCTCTGCACCCGTCTCGACCTTTCCAGGGCACCCCGGCAGTCAGGGGACAGGCGGTTCAGAGCCCTGTCCCGTGGCCACTGCTCCACCCACCTGGCGCTGCTGGGAGTCAGTGGGGTGGCCGAGGACTCAGGGACACTGGGCTTTGTCCGAGCTTGTGAGACCAGAAGGGCTGGCCCACGGCAGCTTCTCCCCTTGGGCCTGTGGACACTGGGGCCGTCCTGTGGCCCTGGGAGTGCTGAGCGGTGTCCCCGGCGCTGGCAGAGCCCAGGAATGTGCATTTCCATCGTTCCAAGCGACGCTGACAGTGCAGGCCGGGACCCAGTTTGAGGTCTGCCGCTGCGCCCCCAGGGGTGTCCCCAGCCCTTGGACGTCGGGCTGGGTCGTTGCTGGCACTGCAGAATGCTGAGCCCGGTCCCTGGCCTCCAGCTCAGTCGTGACAACACAGATGTCCCTAGACATCACCCAGTGTCCCCTGGGGAGCAGTACTACCTCCGGGTGGGAACTATACCCTGGGACCCAGGTGGTACACAGTCTAGTGAGGGAGACAGGTGTGTGGGCATGTCGGGTGACAGTCAGTGTCCTGAAAGAAAGTCAGGGTCCAGGAGAGATAGCACCTGGGAGAGGGGTTGGGAGAAGCAACTCAGAGGTAGCAGGGAGAGATTTTCTGGTGAGGGCGCAGCCTGTGCAAAGGCCCTGGGGCCTCACTGCAGATCTCTTTTTTCCTGACGACCAAAGCGGCCCAGGCTGTTTCTACAAGACCCATATGTTACAGGGGTTCGCCCTGCTAGCGGTGAAGACGCCAGCACCCCTACTCCTCAGAAACCAGGTGTCTGGATGCTGGCCTGTTCATCTTTGGAGGCAAACTGGCTTTGGAAAAAGGATCTCTGTATTTTATTGCATTTATTTTATTTTATTTTTTTTAGTTTTTCAAGTCAGGATCTCACTCACTCACCCAGGCTGGAGCACAGGGGCGTGATCACGGTTCACCACAGCCTCAACCTTCTGGGCTCAAGTGATCCTCCTACCTCAGCCTCCCAAGAAGCTGGGACCTCAGGTTCCCGCCACCACGCCTGGCTAGTTTTTGATTTTTTTGTAGAGATGGAGTCTTGCTGTGTTGCCCAGGCTGATCTCGAACTCCTGGGCTCAAGCGACCCTCCCACTTTGGCCTCCCGAAGTGCTGGGGTGACAGGCGTGAGCCACTGTGCCCGGCCTGATCTCTGCATTTAAAAATATTGATGCCAGTTTTGTAGGCCGCGCCCTGTTGGTGACTCTTAAAGCTGGCGTGGGCAGCCCACAGAAGAGGGCAGAGAACGGGCCAGCTCCTTCCCCCGGCCACAGCCAGCCGGGGTTGGGTGAGGCCTGTGTGGCCCCGGCTAGGGTTTGGGTGCGGGATGCTCCTAGGGGCCACAGGGCTCGTGCGTGTCGTCCCTTGCAGTTCTGTTGAGAGGAGGTCCGTACGACAGGACCAGCAGACGGTCCCCAGGCTGGACCTCCAGACAGCCAGGGACAGAGAGGAGGGTCCCCAGGCGGCCAGCCATCCTGCAGCCTGGTCTGTGGCTTCAGAGCCTGACGGAGCCGAGTTCCAGGCTCCACCCAGCCTTTCCCCCCCGGCCCCCAGCTCCTTGGCGAGTCACCCCCTCTCCCAGCCACAGATACAGCCCACCACCTGCCACAGTGGCGCTCGTGTCTGCAGGGCCACCCAGGCTGCCACGCAGGGTCCGCCCTGAAGGTTCGGGGTGGACACATGCAGACCCTGCCGGCTTGGGAGCTGAGGTCGGGGTGACGGGTCCTTCTCTCCCTGCCATGGAGGCAGCTTGGCCTCTAAATCTGTCCTTGCCCACCTCGGGACACCCAGGATTCTCTGAAGAGGGAGACCACGGGCAACCCAGGAGGCCGGGGGCCAGCCCGGCTCGCTCAGCCTCCCACGTCCCCAACACTTGATCACGCAGCGGGTGCCACCCACCACCCCCTCTCGCAAAGGCTAGGCCCGAGGCAGGGGGGCTGCTGTCCGGGCGTGGGGTGCACGGGTGGGGATCGAGCCCCCGGTCCTGGGGGCGGTGAACAGGGAGAGAACCCGTCCTTCCAACTCGCAGGCCTGAGCCTGGCCCGGAGCTATAAATAGCCACAGAGGCTGTGCTGTCGTGCCCCCTCGCCTACGCATGAGTCAGCCTCCTGGCCCGGGCCGGCGCCCGCGGAAGCAGAGAGCCCGAGGTCCGGCCTCCAAGGGGTCACGCTGGAGACCATGGCAGCCGGCAGGGGGCAAAGAGCAGGGCTGCGCCCAGCGCCCAAGTGCCCAGCAGCCCCGCGGTGGTGGGCATTGGCCTGTTTCCAGCAGCCCGACAGGCCTGGCAGTCGTGGTCTCTGTTGACAGGCGGAGAAACCAAGGCTCAGGAGAGTTCTTCCTTGGGATGCAGCGACACAGGGAAGAAGATGGGATTCGTCTCCACGCAGGGCTGTCGCCATCTCTGGCTGGGAACACCCCGAGAAGAGGGTCGGGGATCGGGCTGCCCTCTGAGGTGCCCCCGGGAGGTGAGGTCAGGGCAGCTCCAGACAGCCTGAGTGGACGAGGACAAGGAGGAGGCCCGGGATGGGTCACAGAGGAGCCTGGACACAGGCCGGGAAGCTGGACCTCGACTGGGGAGAGTAGGCAGCCATGGGAGGCGTGAGAGCAGGCGAGGCGCGCATTCAAGGTAGACGTTGAAGGCCAGAGTGGGAGAGGGCCAGAGGCGGTGAACCCAGGGGCCAGGAGGGCTGCATACAGGAGAATTAGAGCCCCAAAGCAGGGAGAGCCCCAGGGCCCCAGCCTCGGTGGCAGCTGCAGGAGAGGGGTAGGGTGGTCTCCGGCCATGCCGAGTCTCCAAGGACTGGGAGGGTCCACCTCAGCCAGAGCCATAGTGACGGCGGGCCAGCAAGAACCAGGTGACCGCGGCCCCGGTGACGGGGAGCCCACCACCTCCCCAGGCCCCTGACCCCAGAAAGTCCCTGCTCTAGGGCGAGTGTCGGCCTCCCCTGGTCAGGGGTGCCTCCCTTCCACAACCGCCAAGCCTGGGTTGCCTCGCCACCATCGCCGAGTGGACCCTGTGGCTTGCCCGGGATCAGCTGGGACGGGGTCACCAGGGGCCTCAGCCTCGGGGTCGGGGGTGGGCTCTCTGCTTGGACTTAGACACACGGACCAACGTCAGTGACAGGGTCCCCACAGAGGCCCGCAGGCCGGGGTGAGCCCCTCCC
>NW_007098138.1:95400-97429 GCF_000164805.1 Carlito syrichta | reverse complement strand
CCTCCCTGCCCGTGACCTTGAGCCAGCCCCTCCCCCCCAGCCTGGGTGCCGTGACCCCCTCACCCTGCAGAGAGGCAGAGGTGGGATTCACAGTGCACTGGGCAGGTGCCCGGCTGGACTTGGGGGTTCTCGGGCCCTGGTCGGGGATCCCAGACCCAGTGGGGCCTATTCGGGAGACCCTCGCTGCAGGGAGCCGGTGCCCTCTGCAACCAGGGTGAGGCGAGGGCTGGGCCTGGGGCTGCGGGACCCACCAGGTCCCTGGGGTCGTGGCGGAGTCCGGCTGCACGCCCGCGTGCCGCTTCTCGGGGTGCCCACCCAGGAGAGGGCTGTGTCTGTGGAGGGACCGGCACCTCCAAATGCCGAGAATTCCTCTGCAGGAACCTCCCCACCCCCCCAGCAGCCACACAGGTCAGCACTGTCACTGTGGGAGCTCCCAGAAGTTTGCCGGGGTCTGTGTCAGCTGGTGCTTTGATCATTGTTTTTTTTTCCCCCCCCCGGTAAATCCCACCCCCTGCCCCGGAGCCCTCGTGACCGCGATGGCAGTCGTGACCCTGAGCCTGAGTCCTGACCGGGGCTTCCTGTGTGCCAGGCACCCACCGAAGGGCTTTCTCTACCGTGTCACGCAGCTGGTCCCCACCGGGGCCGCTTCAGTGGCTCACATTTCACAGTCGGGGAAACCGAGGCTCAGGCATGTGATCGGCCGGTCCTGGTTCACACCAGGGCGGCCCCTCACCCTCCCGTCTACACACAGCCCTGGAGGAAGGGGCGCACAGGACAGGGAGGCGGAGCCAAGGCAGGTAGAAACCAGGCGTCCTCTCTCCCACTGCAGTTCCCTTTGCTGAAAGGCCCCCGGAGTCTGCCGGGGAGGAGGTTGAGGCGTGGAGGACGTTGATTGTGGAGACCAGCCTCCTGCCCTCCCTTCCCCAGCCTCCGTCATTTCAGGAACCGCTGTGCTGTGTGACCTTCAGAGGTGGCCCGACTTCTCTGAGTACCCCAGGAGAGAGACGTTAAGAAGGCCACTCTCAGGCGGTTCTGTTCCCGAGGTCCCTAAGGGAGGCCCAGGGCGCGCCGGGCCACCGTTTGGGCTCAGAGGTTTCTCCTCTCCAGCCTGGAAATTGGCGGTTGGGAATTGGCACCAGGATTTGCAAGTCGTGGGTCTCGAACCCCCAGCCCCAGGACCGCATTCACGGGAAGGCTGGGAGGGCAGCTTTGCGTGCAAGTTTCAGGACCAAGGCCAGTTCATCACGTCCGGAGCTGAGGCCCTGAGACCCACGTTTTCTGTCCTCCTTTTTCTTTTTCATTTTGTTATTATTTGTGTGTGTGTCGGCATCTCATTCCCTCGCCCAGGCTGGAGTGCCGTGGTGTGATCACAGCTCCCGGCCTCGACCTCCTGGGCTCCGGCCGTCCTTCCACCTCAGCTCCCGAGTGGCTGGCACTGCAGGCACACACCACCATGCCCAGCTAATTTTAAAAAATACATCTTGTAGAGACGGGCTCTCACTATGTTTCGACCTCCTGGGCTCAAGCGATCCTCCCACCTCGGCCTCCCAAAGCGCTGGGGTGACAGGCGTGAGCCACCGCGCCCAGCCCCTGACCCCCGCGTTTCCAGTGCCCCACCAGGAGGCTCCCGTAAGGGTTTGCGGGTTCCGGGTTTGGGGAAGAGCAAGGAGCCCGTGGTTTAGAGACGGGCACTGTCATCCCCCAAACCGAGGCTCAGGCCAGCAGTGAGACAGCCTTTCAGATCTCAGAGTCGGGGTGGGGACGGGGGGGGGACAGGAGCCAGGTCTGCCAGCCCCCCCGGGAGGAGAGGGCCAGGCCGGAAGGGCTCACGCAGGTAGGGAAGGAGTTAGGAGTACCCCCTGGCGACTCTCACACTTCTTCCAGCTTGTGGTCCCCAGGGCAAGCTCAGGCCCCAGATTCTGTGGGGGGGAAGCGGCCGGAAGGGGCTGGCCGTGCGCCCGCACTCCAGGCAGAATTGCACCGTCAGCCACACCCACCGACGGGCCTTCCCGGGCCGCCACCACCTCCT
>NW_007098138.1:94807-95300 GCF_000164805.1 Carlito syrichta | reverse complement strand
TCCCCACCATCGAGGACACCTACCGGCAGGTGATCAGCTGCGACAAGAGCGTGTGCACGCTGCAGATCACGGACACCACCGGCAGCCACCAGTTCCCGGCCATGCAGCGCCTGTCCATCTCCAAGGGCCACGCCTTCATCCTGGTGTTCTCGGTCACCAGCAAGCAGTCGCTGGAGGAGCTGGGCCCCATCTACAAGCTCATCGTGCAGATCAAGGGCGGCGTGGAGGACATCCCGGTCATGCTGGTGGGCAACAAGTGCGACGAGACGCAGCGCGAGGTGGACACGCGCGAGGCGCAGGCCGTGGCGCAGGAGTGGAAGTGCGCCTTCATGGAGACGTCCGCCAAGATGAACTACAACGTCAAGGAGCTCTTCCAGGAGCTGCTCACGCTCGAGACCCGGCGCACCATGAGCCTGGGCGTCGATGGCAAGCACGCCGGCAAGCAGAAGCGGACAGACCGCGTCAAGGGCAAGTGCAGCCTCATGTGAGCCCG
>NW_007098138.1:92410-94757 GCF_000164805.1 Carlito syrichta | reverse complement strand
TCCTCCTCCTCCCACGTCTCAGCTGGGCTTTTCTTCCTCCCCCCGCCCGCCTTCCTGTCCTGTCTGGTCCCCCCAAAGCCACCGCTGGAGGCTACCCCCGCGCCCACAGGGGGACGGCGTGGAGCCAGGAAGAGGCCTGTTTCTGTCCCGGCCAGGCCCGGAGGAGGCCGCTTGTCCCTGGTCCTCCGTGTCCCCCGGATGCTCCCAATCCTGCAGCCAGGCTCGCACCCACCCCCCACATCCGATCACTGTGACCTTCCGGGGAGGGGGGGGTCCATGCACATCAACCTCAGCTTCTGTTCTCTTTTCCTCCTGTCTGGTGTTTAACCCCCACCCCACCCCCGGCCCCATGACCTCTGACCTGTACCCCTCGCCATGTGCCCAAACATCCCCCGTCCCCACACCCGGGTGGAGGGGCCCGCAGGGCGGGCCTCGGGCCACCAGGCAATAAACACAAGGCCTGCAGTGTCACCCCTGCCAGCCCCAAATCCCGGGGTGAGACGGAAGCCGGTCCAGGATCGGCCAGACGCCACGCACAACTCCAGGGACCGCCTCGCTGGAGAGACACAGGCGACCCTGGCACCGTGAGCGTGGAGGGGCTTCTGGGACACCGCCCGCCTGGGGGACACACCCTTCCCATCGGGACGGAGACGCTGACAGTATCCTGGCGGGGGGAACCGGGGGTGCCGGGGAGGGGGTGGCTGGGGGCGATGCCATCTCCACCCCCACCAGGGGCGGGTGACAGGACCCAGCACTAGTGGGACCCGAGAGGGCTCCGGGCGGCCCCTGCCAGCTGCGCCCCAGAGAGCGGGGCCCACCCGGGAAGGCGGTGTCTTGGACATGGGTGTGTCCGCAGGCGTGAGGGTCCGGGTGTCTTTGTGCGAGAGTCCGGATGAGTCCACACTCGTATGACCCCATGGGGCCGTGTCCGACAGACACAACACTGACTATGGAGCGGTGCGTCTGTGTGACTTGGGTGCGTGGACGGGCGGCAGGTATCTAAGTGTGTGGCCGTGTATACCTGTGTGCGTGTGTGTCATTGGGATGGTATATTTTTGCAACAGTCTGTGCACATACTAATGGTGTGGGGTGTACACAGAGGTGGGTAATTGCGGGTATATGCGTGTGGTTGTCAGCAGGACTGGGTATTTGTGACGTGTCCACGCAACTCTTTTTTTTATGTGTGTGCGTCAAGGTCTCACTGTGTCTCCCCAGCTGGAGTACAGTGGCATGATCACCACGATCACAGCTCACAGCTTCCTCGACCTCCTGGGTTCAAGCGATCCTCCCATCTCAACCTTCCGAGAAGCTGGAACTACAGGCGCCACCACCACGCCTGGCGAATTTTTTGACTTTTTGTAGAGACGAGGTTTTACTGTGTTGCCCAGATTGGTGTCGAACTCCTGGGCTTAAGCAATTCTCGCGTTTCAGCCTCCCCAAGTGCTGGGATTACAGGCCTGAGCCATCGCGCCCAGCCCTGTGTGAATCTTTGTACCTGTCCTAGTGGGATTGTGTTTTGGGGAATGGTTGACAGGGTGTATCTGAGAGCATTTATCTGGAAAACTTTTGTGTTCTCACTGGCTGAAGGACGCTGTCCCTGTCCCCCCCTGTAGCGAGGTGACTCTCGCCCCAAATCTTTATCGGTCAGCTACTGCTGGGGAATATATGACCACCAATGTGGCAACCTGAAACTACACGCATTTGGTACGTGGTAGTTTCTGGGATTCAGGGACCTGGGCACCGGTCAACTGGGTCCTCTTCTCGGGGGCCGCAGAGACCGCAGTCAAAGCATTGACTGGACGGGGGGTCTACCCGCAGGCCTGACCGGGAAGGGATCCGCCCCCCCAGCTCATGTGGTTGTCACAGGAAGCAGTACCTTGTGGTTGCTGGACCCCAGTGCCCGGCTGGCTGCAGGCCGAAAGCCGCCCCGGGTGGCCGGCCACGTGGCCTCTCGTAGGGTGGCTCCTTGCAGGGCGGCTCTGAGCACGACAGCAGCCAGGCTGGCCAGGGAGAGAGAATCCTGTTGAGATGGACACCGCGGTCTCACGGGGTGTGAGGAGGGATCCCGTGGGTGTGGGTGTGAGAGAGAGAGGTGCGTGTGGCTCTGTGTCCCGTGGCCGGGTGTGACTTTGTGGGTAAGAGAGACTGATGGCGTCTGACTCGGGACTGCGTGTTCATTTTCCTCTGTGTTGGTGCGGTTGGTTGTTTGATCGACAGATGTTGCCTGGGCACACTCAGAGCGTGGTGGCACGCGTGTGGCTACCCAGCGCGTGGTGGGGACCCTCGGAGCGAACACCGCCGGGCCCCGACCTCTGGCCGGTCCAGGGCCCACCAGCAGCCGCCGTCA
>NW_007098138.1:90067-91766 GCF_000164805.1 Carlito syrichta | reverse complement strand
GGGTCGGGGCTGCGGTGGCCGGGAGCAGCCACTACCCTCCAGCCTGGGTGACAGAGCGAGTCTCCAACTCAAAAAAAAAAAAAGAAGTGGGAAGGCCTCGTTCAGCGGCCGGCTGGGAGGAATAACTGAGACGCCTTTGGTTCATTCATTCATTTATTGGTTCATTCATTCATTCAGCCCGTATGTAGCAGCCTCCGCCGTGTGCCGGGCTGTGCCCTGGATGCTGGAGACACAGCGGTGACCCACACAGACCCAAGTCCCTGCCCTCCCAGTGCTTGTAGCCCGCTGGGGAAATGGTCCCCCACCCCGGGAAGGACGGGCTCTGATCACCGGAGATGAGCCCGTGTCACCAAAGTGACTTGGAGGCGGGGAGGAAGTCTGGGGGTGCAGGGTGTGGCTCAGGAGATGGCGTCTGAGCTGAGGACCCCAGCCCCAAGAGGGCCTGGGACGGAGCACCACGCAGGGGGCCCGGCACGTGCAAAGGCCCAGGGGTAACAGCATCTGACTGGTGGGAAGGGAGCGGGGAAAATGGCGGCACCTGTGGAATGAGAGGTCAGCCGGGGTCAGAGGGTGCCCTGCGGCCTGTGAGAAGAGCTTGGACTGTCGCAGAGAGGACGCTGGGCATTGTGGGAAAACGTCAGCCCCTCCCTCGGCGGCTACCACGAAAGAGACCCTGATGGCCTGCAGCCACGCTGCGTGCTTACTGCAGCTGGTTGAGGGAGCAGTGGGCATTCAGATCCCCCAACTTACAAAGGGCGGAACCTGCAGGGCCTCAGTTTCCCCACCTGGATATTGTGAGTGTGTGGCTGGGGTCCAGGAGGCGGGCAGGGGAGTGGTACGGGGCGTGTCCTCAGTGGCAGGGGAGCTCTGGCTGGGAGGAGCATGGGCCCTGGTCAGGACCACCGACTCTATTGATCCAGGTGACAAAGGCTTGGAGACACTCTTTCTTTTCTTTTTTTTGTTTGAGTCGGAGTCTCCCTCTGTCGCCCAGACTGGAGGGCAGTGGCCGCTCCCGGCCACCACAGCCTCGACCCGCCGGGCTCCGGCGATCCTTCCGCCTCAGCCTTCCGAGTAGCTGGAACTACAGGCACGCGCTACCACGCCCGGCTGATTATTGATTTATTATAGAGATGAGGTCTTGCTGCCCAGGTGGGTCTCGAACCCGCGGGCTCAGGCCATCCACTCACCTCAGCCTCCCAAAGTGCGGGATTACAGGCTGAGCCACCGAGCCCGGCTTATTATTATTATTTTGAGTTGGCATCTCACTGTCACCCAGGCTGCGGTGGCCCTGGTCACTGCAGCCTCGACCTGCTGGGCTCTGGCGATCCTTCTAACCTCAGCCTTCCAAGTAGCCAGAATTACAGGCACACACTATCACGCCCGGCTGATTTTTTTATTTATTGTAGGAGACGAGGTCTAGCCAAGTTATCCAGGTGGGTCTCAAACCCCGCGGGCTCAGGCAGTCCTCTCGCCTTGGCTTCCCAAAGTGCTGGGATTATTAAGCATGAGCCAATACGCCTGGCCTATTATCATTTTTTGAGTTGGAATCTCACTCTGTGACCCAGGCTGGAGTGCAGTGGCACGAGCTTGGCTCATTGCAGCCTTGACCTCCTGGTCTCAGGCAATCCTCACCTCAGCCTCCTGAGTAGCTGGGATTACAGGTGTGTCCCACCATACCAGGCTGATTTTTTTTTTTTTT
>NW_007098138.1:86013-89522 GCF_000164805.1 Carlito syrichta | reverse complement strand
AGGTCGAGGCTGCGGTGACCGGGAGCGGCCACTGCCCTCCAGTCTGGGTGACAGGGTGAGACTCCAATTCAAAAAAAAAAATGCAGGAAAAGGACCCGGTGAGGTGGGTGAGTTCCAGAAACCTTAGTCATCAAGGAATCAATTATTTTAGTGCACTCTTTAATACAAAGGAAGCCACGATGAACAAAATATCAATATTTTAAATAAAGATAGGCTCTGACAGGTGGCGGGGGGGAGGCGAGTCATTGAAATTCAGAATCAAATGGATCTTGCTTTTCTTTAAAATGTTGGGCAGAACTGGGCACGGTGGCTCAGCCTGTCATCCCAGCCCTTTGGGAGGCCGAGGCGAGGGGGGATGGCCTGGAGACTCCAACTCAAAAAAACAAAACAAAACAACAAAAAGACCCATCATGTTGTACACCATAAATAGATACAATTTTTATTTGTCAATTAAAAATTTTTTTAAAAATATAGGTTTTGGATAGGAGACAAACGTCTTATGTGCCACCTCTGTGGTTGGCCCAGATTTGTCATCGGGGTGAATAAGGATACCCTTGAGGGAAGTGTGCTCAACTCCTTTTGTTTTATTTTTAAAAATGTTTTTGGCTGACGCAGTGGCTCACGCCTGTCCTCCCAGCACTTTGGGAGGCCGAGGCAGGAGGATCACTTGAGTTCAGGAGTTCGAGACCAGCCTGGACAACATAGTGAGATCCTGTCTCTACAATAAATAAATGCATACATACATACATACATACATACATAAAATCAGCCAGGCATGGTGGCGCTTACTTGTAGTCCCAGCTACTCAGGAGGCTGAGGCAGGAGGATTGCTTGAGCCCAAGAGGCCGAGGCTGTGGCGAGCTGTGATCGTGCCACTGCACTCCATCCTGGGATAACCCTGAGTGAGACCCTGCCTCAAAAATTATTTTCTCGCCGGGCTCGGTGGCTCAGGCTGGAATCCCGCGCCTTGGGAGACTGAGGTGAGTGGATGGCCTGAGCCCGCGGGTTCAAGACCCGCCTGGGCAAGTGAGACCTCATCTCCACAATAAATCAAAAACCAGCCGGGCGTGGTAGCGCGCACCTGTAGTTCCAGCTACTCGGAAGGCTGAGGCGGAAGGATCGCCGGAGCCCAGCAGGTCGAGGCTGGGGTGGCCGGGAGCGGCCACTGCCCTCCGGTCTGGGCGACAGGGTGAGACTCCGACTCAAAAAAAATTTTTCTCTTTTTCTTTTTCTTTTCATATTCAACATAATTCAAACGACTCCTTTTCACTCATTGGCTGCAGGGAATATTCCAGGCCTTCTGATTGTCCGAGGGTGCCTGGAAATCTGAATTTCTTTTTGAGAAAACCTCTTAATTTTATTTATTTATTGAGAGTCAGAGTCTCTGTCGCCCAGGCTGGCGCTCACGGCCACCACAGCTCCACCTGCTGGGCTCAGGCGATCCTTCCACTTCAGCCCTCCAAGTACCTGGAACTACAGGCGTGCGCCACCATGCCTGGCTAATTTTTAAAAAATTTTATTGTAGACACGGGGTCCCACCAAGTTGCCCAGGATGGTCTCAAACCCCTGGGCTCAGGCAATCCTCTCTCCTCGGCCTCCCAAAGTGCTGAGATGACAAGGCGTGAGCCACTGCTCCCGACTCCTAATTTTATTTTATTTTATTTTAATTAATTAATTAATTTAGAGTCAGGGGTCTCACTCTGTCCGCCCAGGCTGGAGTGCAGTGGCATACTCATGGCCACTGCAGCCCGGACACGCTGGGCTCAAGTGATCCTCCCATCTCAGCCACCTGAGTAGTTGGAACTACAGGTGCCACCACACCTGGCTAACTTTTGTTGTTGTTTACTATAGAGGCGAGGTCTCATCAAGTTGCCTGGGCTGGTCTCAAACCCCTGGGCTCAGGCGATCCTCTCGTCTCGGCCTCCCAAAGTGCTGGGATGATGGGTGTGAGCCACCGCTCCTGGTCTCTCCTGATTTTAAAACATCGTAACCAATTTTTTAAAGTGAAAGGATTTTTTTTGGGGGGGGCACATGTCACCTGGGAGGAGGTACCCTGTTTTCAAGCACTATTTAGACAGTCGTTCATTTGGGCATGTGGCCTGCGGGCACCTGGCGTGGGCGGGCAGGGATAAGGGGGTGCCCGCCCTGCCTGGCTTCTCTGTGCCCTGTGGGAGACCTCGGGTGCACAGGGGGTGAGCAGGGAGCTTCCTGCAGGAGTGACAGGAGCCCTCGGGGAGCCGTGCTGTGAGGCCAGCAGGCCCGATCACAGGGCCCGGTGGGGTGGGAGGACCCAGAATGTCAGCCCTGGACAGGGTCCCTGGGGTCACAGAAGACGGTGGCTCCACCCACCTACATAAGAAAGTGTCCCCCTGGGCTTGGTGGCTCAGCCTGTCATCCCGCGCCTTTGGGAGGCTGAGGTGAGTGGATTGCCTGAGCCCGTGGGTTCGAGACCCGCCTGGGCAACTTGGTGAGACCTCATCTCTACAATAAATCAAAAAATCATCCAGGCGTGGTAGCGCATGCCTGTAATTCCGGCTACTCGGAAGGCTGAGGCGGAAGGATCGCCGGAGCCCAGCAGGTCGAGGCTGCGGTGGCCGGGAGCGGCCACTGCACTCCAGTCTGGGCGACAGAGTGAGACTCCAACTCAAAAAAAAAAAAAAAAAAAGAAAGCGTCCCTTCCGTCTGCTTGTTTCTTTTGGAGACACACCAAATGTTTCCCACCACCCCCAGGGGAGTTGTCAAAAATTCAGATTCCAGGGCCGGGCCAGGCGGCTCATATCTGTCATCCCACTGCTTTGGGAGGTTGAAGTGGGCGGATGGCTTGAGCCCAGGAGTTGGAGACCAGCCTGGACAACATAGCAAGACCCCATCTCTACAAAAACATAAAAGAATGAGTGTGGTGGTGGTACCTGTAGTCCCAGCTCCCGGGAGGCTGAGGCAGGAGGATCGCTTGAGTCCAGGAGTTGGAGGCTGTAGTGAATTCTGATCTCGCCACGGCACTCCATCCTGGGTGACAGTGGGAGACCCCGTCGCTAAAAGCAAAGAAACAAATAATACAAAACAAAAAATGTTGCAAATGCCAAGGTCTGGTTTCCAGCAGGGTTCTGGGACCTTAGATCTGGGAGGAGACCCTGGAATCTGCATTTTAGGATTCAGGCCGGGGTGAGGAAATTGAGAAACTCTGGAAATTAAGAGACAGTCTTGGGCAGATGACCTGGGGTTTCCCTCTCTCAGTCTCTGTTTCCACCTCTGCAAAATGCGGAGAGGAATCTGCCCTTCTGGCCTCATCTAGAAGGTTCCACGAGAGGGAGCCTATGAAGCGGTGAAGGAAGCGGCGCTGCGGTTATTATTATTGGCATTCTTCTCTCGCAAGTGAGCCCCTGGGATCGGAGCTGGGATGCGAACCCGTGAAGCGCCTCGCGCCTCGCGCACGTCACGAAGTCGCCCCGGCAAGGCCGCTCCTGGCCCCGCCCCCGAGCCGCCCCCGAGCGCCGAGCTGCACGTTGGCA
>NW_007098138.1:81894-84312 GCF_000164805.1 Carlito syrichta | reverse complement strand
GTTACGGCCAGCCAGCCACCAGCTGGTGGGGGGGTGTTGGGGGGTGCTGGAGGGAGGTCTGGCAGGTCCCAGGAGGGGTCCGAGGGGTATCGGGGAGAGCCCGTGAGTCAGTCGGGCTGGGGGGAGAGACCCAGGGCAGGAGGAAACGGGGGTCTCGGGTGGGGTCCAGCGCTGAGGAACTCCCGGCGGAGTCGCCCCTGCTCCCGGGAGCTGAGAATCCTCGGGCCGGGTCTGTTTCGAGGACATGGTCCAGGGGACTTGTGCTCAGGACAAGGAGGTCCCTGTCGGCCACCGAATCCCTCAGGAACCCAAGTGGGAGTTTTTGGGACGGCGCTCTGGAGGGGTGTGGGCGGCACTTGATTTTCCTGGGGAGCGGGGGCTGCCAGGGGCCGGGAGGTGGGCGGTGGAAGACAGGCTGGTGAACAGAAGCGGCAGGTCCCCAGCTGAGAGTCCCGCGACGGTTGCTAGGTGTCTGCGCCGCGATGCCAAGTTCACACGCTCCGTCCCTGTCCCGGAGGCTGCGGTCTTGCCTCCATGGCGTTGGGGGGGCGGGAGGCGGTCTTGTCTGGATCTCGCTGGGGACACCCACTTGCCCCTGAGGTGTCCTGGAACTGCCCCGCCGCCACATGGGGAATGACGCACACGGGGGCACACGCCCTCCCCCCAGGGTCGTTGCAGGGATCGAATGTGGGTGCACGCGCTTCCTGGCATGCGGCGAGGTCACCTGGCATGCTAACAATACGTTCTAAATTAAGTGAGGTGGGGGCGTGGAACGATCGCGTTGTCACAGAGAAGGGAAGCGCTGGGACTTGACTCTCGTTCTACAACCTTGGGGTGACATAAGAAGCACCCCAGGAGCTTTGAAAAAGAAGCTGGGGCCGGGCGCAGTGGTTGGAACCCGTCATCCTAATAACCCTTGGGGAGGCTGAGGTGGGAGGATCGCCTGAGGCCAGGAATTGGAGACCAGCCGGGGTGACGAGGCCGGACCCTTTCTCTACGAAACGCTTCATTTTAAACAAACACAAACATGGATCTGTGACAACAAAAAATATAAAACGAGAAAGAGGAACGCGTGTCTGGCCCCGGTGTCAGGCGAGTCTGAAGCTTGTCAAGGGACAGATTCGTGGGTTAGAGGGGAGGCCACCGGGTCGTCCCGATGTAGGGTGGCCCCATAACCATCAGGAGAGGACCGAGTGCTCTTTAAATGTATGAACAGAGTCTCAGCGCTTTGGGAGGCTGAGTGGGCAGATGGCTTGAGGCCAGGAACTGGAGGCCAGCTTGGGCAGCAGAGCAAGACCTCTGTCCCTCCAAAAGGATGACAAATAAATGTATGAACTTTTCAACTTGAGTTCAGAGGCTGCATCGGCCTGTCTCTCCCTGGGCCTGTGGACCTGGGGGCTTCTGGAGTGACACCGTGCCAGGTACTGCAGGGTGGCGAGCTGCGTCCCTGGCCTCCACCCGCTCTGTGTCAAGAGCACCCCCAGACGTGACAACCACAGATGTCCCTAGACACCACCCAGTGTCCTATAAGGGCAGAAGCACGTTGACTGAGAACCACTGTTACAGACAAAATCTGTTTTCTTGCTTAAAGAACTCACCTCGCCTTTGATCCTTAATGAGCGTAGTCATTTAGAATTGGGGTTTGCCTTAAAATCATCCAGTGTTCTCATTTGGGGAGGGGGGGGAAAAAACACCCTGAATTTAGAGAATTTCAAAAAGGCTGACTTATTTCTGGGGAGGTCTTTTGTGGGACTTCTGAACACTCCATGTTGATTTTGAACATGTGATTAACGTATCGGTTATGGGCCCTGGAAGATGCCAAAGCTTGCGATCTGCTTTGGAAAAAAAAATGTAGAGACCAGGGTCTCGCTCTGTTGCCCCCACTGGTCTCGAACTCCTGTCCTCATGCGATCCTCCCTCTCGGCCTCCCAAAGCGCTGAGTTTCTAGGCATGAGCCACGGTGCCCGGCTGCGATTTGCTCTCTTGATTTGAATCGAGAGTGCCAGGTTCTCAAGGAGCCAGAATTCTCCAGGCAATCCTTGGCCTTCCAAGGGGCTTCATTTGTAAAATATCCTCTGGCGGCTGCCACTCCTTTCTGTCCTGTTTGCTGCTTAATGAGGCCCGGGGTCCTTGTTAGAAGGGAAAGAGGACGGAACACAAGTGACCCTGACACGCTGACAGCCAGCCTCGTGTTTACTGAGTGGAGACATTTTTCTCGTACACCACGTGGTAGCATGAAAACCTCCTTTCTCGATTCAAAGGGAATTGCAGGTTTTCTCGTTTGCGTGTGGAAGCCGTGAAGGTCTTTAAAACTGTGTCTATGCAGGTGTTTGTTTGTTTGCTTTGTTTTATTCTGAGTCGGAGTCTCCCTCTGTCGCCCAGGCTGGAGGGCAGTGGCTGCTCCCGGCCACCGCAGCC
>NW_007098138.1:62476-81692 GCF_000164805.1 Carlito syrichta | reverse complement strand
ACTCACCTCAGCCTCCCAAAGGCGCGGGATGACAGGCTGAGCCACCGAGCCCGGCTCCACCGCAATCTTGATCTGCTGGGCTCCGGCGATCCTTCCACCTCAGCCTTTCAAGTAGCTGGAACTACAGAGGCCACTATGCCCGGCTAATGCTTTGCCATTTTATAGAGACGGGGTCTTGCTGTGTTGCCCAGGCGGGTCTTGAACTCCCAGGCTCAAGTGATCTTCCCGCCTTGGCCTCCCAAAGTATGGGAATGACAGGCGTGAGCCACCAGGCCCGGCCTGCATTCGGATTTTTGAAGATATCTTTGAGATTTTTTTTTTTAAAAAGGTGACACCTGCTTCCTGTGGGTCTGGAACTTTCTGGTGCTTTCTAGAGAGTTCTATCGCTAGGTGGTTGTGTGGCGGTTGAGGGTTGTCACCGTGGGCTTACTGTTCCCCCTGCTTTGTTAGGGAACCGCCCCCGGGGGGGACGGCCCAGGCTGGATTTTTGTTCAGAGAAAGGCCTGCCTTGTGCCTGGCTCACATGGGGTGTCCTTCAGTGCCTGGCTTCTGCGGCTCGATGTCCTCGGCGATGTCACCTTGCCTCCCTCTGCCCGACGGCGTCCGTTTTGACATCTCGGCTTCACTTGTCATTCCTTCCTGCCGCGCACCCTGTGGCCCGGCCTCTCCGGCTTAAAGGGTTAGAGAGACGTGTTAATGGCTCGTGTCACCCAGGAGACCTCACAGCCCGAGTGCTGGCGCTGAGTGGACGGGGTGACATGTCCTCGGCCGCACGCCGGCTCTGGTGGCCGCTCCTGGCCTCCTCCTCGGCCGTCCTGCTGCGTAGGCGGGTCTGTGCTCGCTCCTGGTGACTCGCCTCCCAGCGGGCCCCGCCATGGGCGGGCGTCGGGGCTCGTGGGCAGCTCCGAGATGCTTCCAGAAACAGATTCCAGGTCTTCACAAGAACCTCGCAAAGGGGAGCGACTTGCTGCTTTTTATTTTATTTCATTGCATTGGGGTCTCACTCTGCTGCCCCGGCTGGAGTGTAGTGGCACGATCACAGCTCCCTGCAGCCTCCACCTCCTGGGCTCAGGCGATCCTCCTGCCCCAGCCTCCCGAGTAGCTGAGACCACAGGCACCACCACCACACCAGGCTAATTTTTTTATTTTATGATAGAGCCAAGGTCCTGCTATGTTGTCCAGGCTGGTCTCGAATGCCTGGGCTCAGGTGATCCTCTGGCCTCAGGCTCCCAAAGTGTTGGGATGACGGGCGTGAACCACTGTGTCTGGCTATTTTTAAAATTGAGATATGATTTACATATCATATAATTCAGCCATTTAAAGCATATAATTCAGTATCACATAAAAAAAATTTTTTTTTGAGACAGGATCTGGCTGTGTTGCCCAGGCTGGAGTGCAGTGGTGTGGTCATAGGTCACTGCAGCCTTGACCTCCTGGGCTCAGGTGATCCTCTCTGTTTAGTCTCTTGAGTAGCTGGGACCACAGCTAATTTTTAAATTTTGTATAGCGATGCTGTCTCACTATGTTGCCCAGGCTGGTCTCAAACACTTGGCCTCAAGCAATCCTCCCACCTCGGCCTCCCAAAGAGCTGGAACTACAGGTGTGAGCCACCATGCCCACTCCCCAACTCGGTTTCAAAAATGAGTTTATCGAGTTGTGCAGTCATCCCCATGAACCCATTTAGAACTTTCCATTACCCCAAAGGAAGCCCTGTCCCCATCCGCCATCACCCCCCACCCCGTCTCCCAGGATCGGCCCTCACGAATCCACGGCCTGGCTCTGTGGACTGGTCTGTTCTGGACGTTTCGTAGGAATGGAGTCACAGCCGTGTGTCCTTCTGGGTCTGGGTCCTCAAGGCGCCTCCACACCACGGCCTATGTCGGAGCCTCCTTCCTGTTCGTGGCTGGGTCATGTCCACGTGTGGATGGGCCACTCCGCGTGACCTTTACCCTCTGCGGGCCCTGGGGCCGTCTGCACCTCTGGCGATGAGGCCTGGTGCAGTTGTTTCAGTGGCTTTTCCCAGGCATGGCTGGCCCCGTGGCCAGCGTGGGGTGCCCGCTCGGGGTGTCGTCGCCCGTCTCCTGCTGGCTGTCCCTCCCGGCCGTGGCCCTGAGCCCAGAAGCTTGCCCTCCCCTCCTGCACGGGGACCCGGCTGGGCTGGAACCAGCCTCTCGAGGCCCCGATCGGACAGCCACTTGCCGCCCCCTATGCCCCTCACGGCGTCGCGGGTCCTCACGTGGCCTCTGTGGCCCTCCACGTGCCCTGCTGCTCTGTCCACGTCCCCCGCCCCCCAGGCTTCCTGGACACCATGGCGCTGCCTCCTTTGTCTGCGACGCTCCTTCCTTCCTTCCTCGCCCAACAAAGGCTCGTTGTGCCTATTTTAAGCCCGGCGCCTGTGCCAGCCCCGGGAGCCCTGCATGAACGGGCTGCCTGTGTGCCAGCACGGGGGCCCCGGGGGGGTGCGCACCCGGATCGGGGGTGCTGGGCCCTGGGGGAACAGGGCCTGGGCATCCTGGGAGCCGCCCAGGTGCAGGGACAACATGCAGTCACCAGGGGCAGGGGCCCGGGGGGTCTGCCCAGGGCGTCCAGGGATGGGCGAGGGGGACGCTGCGACCTGGACATGTTTGCCCGGGGACAGGTCGGGCCGGCACCCATCTCTGGGGGCGCAGAGTCATCCACCGTGTTTCCTCAACCTGGACACCATCAGGGTCCCGAGTGGGGTCACTCTCTGAGGGGTGCGTCCCAGGCCTGGGAGGGTGTGAGCCACGTCCCCGGCCTCCACATCCGCCATGCCAGGAGCACCCCAGTCGTGCCACCCACACGTGTCCCCAGACATCACCCGGAGTGCCCTGGGGGCAGAATCACCCGGGGACTCCACGGACCTCCAAGAGCCTCGCATCCCACGACCCTCTGCCCTGCTGAGACCCCGGGAGCTACATGCTTGGAAATCCACACGCCAAGGGGGAGGGGGAGGAGGGGAGTCCTGGGAGCTGGGTCCCCCGGTCTACACCGCCTGCCCCTCAGGATTGGCTCTGGGGTCTGGTGTGAGCAGGCATCATTCCACATAATGAGTGCAGGGTCTCCCCGGGGCCCCGTGGACGTCGAGGCCTGGCCGTTCCCTAGGGGGCATCACGGGCCCCGCGGGACGTGGGCCACGTCCCTGGTCTTTCCATGCCGGGAGCACCCCTTCCCCTAAGTTGCGGCCATCGGAAATGTCCCCAGAATCATCCACGGTCACCGGGGGTTGAGAACCACCACACTGCATCGGGCCGTGATAAAACAGATCATTTAAACTAAAAACCGATTTCTTTTTTCAAAGAGAAAACTATGGTTGAACTAGTGCAGTGCTGTCCCTTGCAAAAAAGCAGCAACCTCTTCCCGAAATGTGGCTTCCTGCAAAGTGGCGTAACCCGCTTGGGCACACCCCGGCTGCTTCTGAACCAAGTGCCCAAGCTCTCCGCGCCCCAACCGCGGAGAGAAGGAAGAGGGCTTTGTCCTCAGATGACCAAGACTTCTCAGGCCCGGGGGCAGTGCTGCTTCAAGGTCAGAGTCATCCATTTTACAGGCGCCCATGAACGCTCGTGCCACCGTGTTACGTGTCTGGCACCGTGCAGGGTGACAGGGTTACCAGCAGAAGACAGGGACCGTGACCTCTGAGAGCCACTGGGAACACGTGGCATTCGCCAGGGCCTCGGGGCATTCATCCTCTCACCCGGGACACATTTATCTAGGGCTGGCTCGCGGCCAGCCCGGGCCCTCAACCAGGGCCCTCCCCCGGGGCGATTCTGTCCTCAGGAGACACAAGGTGATGTCAGGGGACATTTATGGGTGCCATGATGGGGGGCACTCCTGGCGCGGAGGGGGTGGGGGCCAGGGATTCTGCTCAGTACCCTGCAGGACCCGGGAAGGCCCACACCCAAGAGCAGTCTGGCCCGACATCCACAGGGCTCAGAGGGAGAGATCCAGTTTGCAGAAAGTGCCACTTTTTCAGGATTTGTCTTTGTCCGTTTGAAGAGTCAGGGTCTTGCTCTGTTGCCCAGGCTGGACTGCAGTGGTGGGATCATCACTCGTCTGCAGCCTCTACCTGCTGGGCTCAAGCCATCCTCCCACCTTGGCCTCCCACGTAGCTGGGACTCCAGGGACCTTCACACCTGGCTAAGTTTTGTATTTTTCTTGGTAGCGATGGGGTCTCGCTATGTTGCCCAGCCTGGTCTGGAACTCTTGGCCTCAAGCAATCCTCCCGCCTCTGCCTCCCAAAGTGCTGGGGTGACAGGTGTGAGCCACTGCGCCCGGCTGGGAGTCCAAATGAATCCAAAACCCTGCTGGGGAACAGTTAGGACTTGTCAGTTCTTTTGACCCTTGTTGCCAAGGTCAAGACCCCGTCCCTGACTGTCTTAAGAAATTCCCTAATTTGGTGGGCAAAACAAGCCAGGAGGAAACGCAGAAAAAATATGTGAGTCCAGCCAAGTTCAAACGCAGACGTCCTTGCAGAGAGTCCGCTGCGGGCAGAGGAGGCTGTGGCGTGAGAGGGCTTGGTCTGGGAGGCCAGGACTTCACCTGACTGTGCAAGGGTCCTGGGGCTGCCGTCACGGAGGACCACGAACTTGGGAATCCAAACGACAGAAACTTGCTCACTTGGAATCCTGGAAGCCAGATGTCTGAGGTCAAGGTGTCTCTGGGCCGTGCTCCCTCTGGAGGCTCCAGGCGAGGGTCTTCCTGTCTCTCCCACCTTCTGAGGGCTCCAGGCATGCTTGGCGCCTCTCATCACACGCCGTCTCCCTGTGTGTGTCCGTTTCTCCTAAGGACGCCAGCCGTTGCGTTGGGGGCCCACCTACTCCTTCGTGACCGCCTCTTAACTCTCACCTCTGCAAAGACCCCCTTTTTTTGAGTCAGGGTCTCCCTCCATCACCCAGGCTGGAGAGGGCAGTGGCACGATCGCGGCTCACTGCAGCCTCAACCTCCTGGGTTCAGGCGATCCTCCCGCCTCAGCCTCCCGAGTAGCTGGGACGACAGGCACCACCAGGCCCAGCTAATTATTTTATTTGTGGTAGACACAGGGGCTTGCTGTGTTGCCCAGGCCGGTCTTGAACTCCCGGTCTCAAGCGGTCCTCCTGCCTCAGCCTCCCAGAGTGCTGGGATTATGGGCGTGAGCCACCGCACCTGGCCAAAGACTCTATTTCTATATGAGACCCCATTCCCAGGTTTGGGGGGTTAGGCCGTGGACGGGTATTTTGATGGGGGGCTCAGTGCACCCTGGCACTTGGAAAGGTGTCGGTCCCTGCCTGCAAGGAGATTCCGGTTTTTCCGAGATTCTGTGGTCTTGGGTGCTCGCACCCTTCCTGGGTCCCCTCCTCCCACTTTTCTCAACAACAGAAACGGTTACCGTGTGGCTTCCCACCGGGGACCCGAGCATGGCTGCAAGAGGAAGTGGAAGTTTAGGGTTTATCCGCTTCCCGGAGGCAGCATTGGACAGGGAGGCCACAGCCGACCACACAGGCCCCTGAGAAGTGCCCCAGAGCTCCTGGTCTGTGTCACAGGGTGAGAATGGCTGCCCTGTCCACCTCCGAGGATTTGCAGCACGTGAAAGGGTATGCTGGGAATGTCACAGCACCCTGTCAGTCTTAAGTCCATTGTTGGCCAGGCGCAGTGGTGCACGCCTGTCATCCTAGCACTTTGGGAGGCCAAGGTGAGAGGATGGCCTGAGCCCAGGGGAACTTGGGGAGACCTCGACTCTATGATAAATCAAACAATTAGCTGGGCGTGGTGGCTTGTGCCTGTAGTTCCGGCTACTTGGAAGGCTGAGGCGGAAGGATCGCCGGAGCCCAGCAGGTGGAGGCTGTGGTGGCTGGGAGCATGCCACTGTGCTCCAGCCTGGGCGACAGAGTGAGACTCTGACTGAAAAAAAAAAAAAAGGAAAGAAACAATGGGCTCTTAGAGCTGAGTGTGGTGACTCACACCTGCAATCCCAGCTACTTGGGAGGCTGAGGTAGAAGGATCGCTTGAGCCCAGGAGTTCAAGACCAGCCTGGGCAACATAGCGAGACCCCCATCTCTAAAAGAGAGAGACAGGGAGAGAAAAGAAAAAGAAAGAAAGAAAACATGGACTTTTAGATTTGATGACGTATGGCATCTGATAGTTCAAAAAATTACATTTTAAAATTTAGGTTCTCTTTATTATAATGTTACTGAACGACAGACATCCATAAGTTTATGTGTAAAATGCTTTGGGCTTATAGCTTTTTTTTTTTTTTTTTTTTGAGTTGAGTCAGGCAATTCACTCACCTCAGCCTCCCAAAGGCGCGGGATTACAGGCTGAGCTACCGAACCTGGCCAGAAAATGTTTTTTAAAAAGAAGAACAATTTGTCGGTTCCCAACCTCAAGAGAACCGCAGGCCCAAGTTCAGCTGGTGTAAAGAAGAAAAACTTCCTCAACCCTCCGGCCAACAGAAGGAAACACTTGTTTCCACTGAAACCCATCAGAGGTTGCCTGGCAAATTATGACTATTGAAACATCATTCTACAAAACAGCATGGTCACACGGAAGTTGTTACTTTGAATGAGTTTGGATAACCTTGGCTTCATTGTTACTGCTTCGATTTTACTTACTTTACACACTTTTTTCTAGGTTTCCGGTATAAAAGCTATCTCTACAATAAATCAAAAAATCAGCCGGGCGTGGTTGCGGGTGCCTGTAACTCTGGCTACTCGGAAGGCTGAGGCGGGAGGATCGCCGGAGCCCAGCAGGTCGAGGCTGCGGTGGCCGGGAGCGGCCCCTGCACTCCAGTCTGGGTGACGGAGTGAGACTCCAGCTCAAAAACAACAACAACAACAACATTTTCTGTAGAGGTGGGGTCTGGCTGTGTGGCCCAGGCTGGTCTCAAACTCCCGGCCTCAAGCCACCCTGGCGCCTCGGCCTCCCACAGTGCTGGGGCCGGGCTCAAACTGAAGGCTGACTTTAAGAGATTTGAGGCTGGCGGGGAGCAGGGCGGCGTTCGGCTTTGTGCTTTGTGTTTTTCGTGTCGCCCCTGGCTGTTGAGGACGGTCCGGTTGTTTTCAGCCAGAGTTTTCGATGATCCGGAGGGCAGGAGGGAGGAAGCAGGGCGGGCGCAGCCTGGGGTGGGCGCTCGGCTGGCCGTCTTGTCGCAGAAACAGATGGGCTCGTCGCTCTCTGTGTGTGTCTCTCCCTCGGTTTCTGTCTCTCTGTCTCTGTCTCTTTCTATTTCTCTCTCTGTCTCCCTATGTGTCTCTGTCTCTGTGTGTGTCTCTCTCTGTTGGTCTCATTGTCTCTCTGTCTCGGTCTCTTTCTGTCCTCCTTTCTATCTCTGTCTCTCTCTGTCCGTCTAGTTGTCTCTCTGTCTCTGTCTCTTTCCCTCCTTCTCTCTATGTGTGTGTCTCTGTCTCTATCGCTGTCTGTCTCTCTGTCTCTGTTTCTCTTTTTCTGTCTCTCTGTGTCTATTTCTCTCTCTGTCTCTCAGTCTCTGTGTGTCTCTCTCTGTGTCTCTGTCTCTATCACTCTCTGTCTCAGTCTCTCTGTCTGTCTCTATCACTGTCTGTCTCTCTCTCAGTCTCTGTGTGTCTCTGTCTCTATCACTCTCTGTCTCTTTGTCCGTGTTTCTCTTTGTCTCTGTGTGTCTCTGTCTCTCTTTTTCTGTCTCTCTATCTCTCTCTGTCAGTCTCTCTCTCTGTTCGTCTCGTTGTCTCTCTGTCTCTTTCCCTCCTTCTCTCTCAGTCTGTTTCTCTGTGTGTGTCTCTCTGTCTCTCTGTGTCTCTGTCTCTATTGCTCTCTATCTCTCAGTCTCTCTCTCAGTCTCTCACTCTGTCTCTTTGTGTCTCTGTCTCCCTTTCTCTGTCTCTCAGTCTTTCTCTCTCTGTCTCTCTGTGTGTGTTTCTGTCTCTGTCTCTTCCCCTCCTCTCTCAGTCTCTCTCTTTGTCTCTGTGTTCTCTGCCTCTCTTTTTCTGTCTCTTTATCTCTCTCTGTCTCACAGTCTCTCTCTCTCTGTCTCTCTCTGTCTGTCTCATTGTCTCTCTGTCTCTGCCTCTTTCCCTCCTTTTCTCTGTCTGTGTCTCTCTGTCTCTCCGTGTCTCTGTCTCTATCGTTCGCTCTCTCTCTGTCTCTGTGTGTCTCTGTCTCTCTTTCTCGGTCCCTGTCTCTCAGTCTCTCTCTCTGTCTCTGTCTCTTCCCGTTCTTCTTTCTCAGTCTCTGCCACTCTCAGGGCTCCAGAGAGAAAAGCCAAGGTGCCGCCAAGCTTCTCACGACGCAGCCGTGCGGGTCCAGGGCTGGAGCCAGGACGCCGGGGAGTTGGGTTCTGGCCCCGCAGGCCCCCATCCCGGCTCCGCGTCCTGCCTTCGCAGCGTCCGGGTCGCCTCCCTGCTCTGCCTCCGTTTTGCTAGCTGTGAAATGGGCCACAGGGTCAGGCAACGCCCGCAGCCGTCACTCTGCTCATCTGCGCAGCCCTGTGCCTGGACAGAGCGCCCGCCAGCCGCTGGGGGCGCTGAGGATGACGCCAGTGGGTTCTGAGGCCTGACTTTTTTTTTTTCCGAGTCGGAGTCTCACTCCGTCGCCCAGACTGGAGTGCAGCGGCCACTCCCGGCCACCGCAGCCTCGACCTGCTGGGCTCCGGCCATCCTTCCGCCTCAGCCTTCCAAGGAGCTGGAACTACAGGCCCGTGCTACCACGCCTGGCTGATTTTTGAATTATTGTAGAGATGAGGTCTCGCCAAGTTGCCCAGGCGGGTCTCGAGCCCGCGGGCTCAGGCAATCCACTCGCCTTGGCCTCCCCAAGCGCTGGGATGACAGGCTGAGCCACCAAGCCCAGCTTGAGGCCTGACTTTTAAAAAAATGTTATACTGGGAATAATTTTAGACTTCTAGAAAGGTTGCAGCGATAGTAGAGTTCCCGTCCGCCCCATGTCCCGCTCTCCCTGGCATACGGCCACAGTGCGTTTGTCACGCTAAGAAATCAACATGAGACCAGGCGTGAAAGCTCACCCGCCTGTCATCCCAGCACTTTGGGAGGCCAAGGTGGGAGGATTGCTGGAGGCCAGCAGTTCAAGACCAGCCTGCACAACATAGTGAGACCCTATCTCTTAAAAAAAAAAAAGAAAGAAAGAAATCAACACGAGTACATTTCTGTTAACCAGATGTCACCCTTCATTGAGATTTTTTTTTTTTTTTTTTTTTTGAGTTGGAGTCTCACTCTGTCGCCCAGACTGGAGTGCAGCGGCCGTTCCCAGCCACCGCAGCCTCGACCCGCTGGGCTCCGGCGATCCTCCCGCCTCAGCCTTCCGAGTAGCTGGAACTACAGGCGCACGCTACCACGCCCGGCTGATTTTTTGATTTATTGTAGAGATGAGGTCTCACCAAGTTGCCCGGGCGGGTCTTGAACCCGCGGGCTCAGGCCATCCACTTGCCTCGGCCTCCCAAAGCGCTGGGATGCTGGTGTGAGCCACCAGACCCGGCCTAGTCCTCACTTTTGCCCCGCACCATGAGGGCTGTGCTCCTTGGGGTGATTTTGGGGTGTTGGAAATCCCTCGTCTCTCCCATCTTGGCTGCAAACACTGAGTGTCGGGGAGGAGCGTTTCCCTCCTGATTGGAGACATATGCATCCTGTCCGTCCCAGCGTGTTGAGGGCTGGCCCAGATCCCGGCGTTCGAGACCGAAATAAGTGTGAGTGAGAGGGTGTTGAGCGCGGCTTTGCCTGAGATGCCACATGCTCTTTCCCCTTCCTTCTCTCTCTCTCTCTTTTTTGAGATGGGGTCTTGCTCTGCTGCCCAGGCTGGAGTGCAGTGACATGATCCACAGGCCACTATAACCTCGAATCCCTGGGCTCAGCGGTCCTCCTGCTTCGGCCTCCCAGAGTGTTGGGGTGACGGGCGTGAGCCACTGATCTGGCCTGAAGGCATTTTTTAAAAAAGGATGGGGCCGACCGGGCTCGGTGGCTCAGCCTGTCACCCCAGCACTTTGGGAGGCTGAGGCAAGTGGATCACCTGAGCCCACAGGTTTGAGACCAGCCTGGGCAACTTGGTGAGACTTTTGTCTCAAAAGAAAAAAAAAAGGATGAGGGAGCCGGGGTTCTGACCAACCCTGCTTGGTTCCCGTCCAGGCTCTGCCTCCTGTTTTCTTTTTTTTTTGTTTTGAGTGGGAGTCTCACTCTGTCACCCAGGCTGGAGGGCAGCGGCACGCTCACGGCCACCGCAGCCTCGACCTGCTGGGCTCAGGCGTTCCTTCCACCTCAGCCTTTCAAGACTCTGGAACTACGGGCACGCGCCATCACGCCCGGCTAATTTTTTGATTTATGGTATAGATGAGGTCTCGCCAAGTTTCCTGGGCTGGTCTCGAACCCCTGAGCTCAGGCAGTCCTCTCACCTCGGCCTCCCAAAGTGCTGGGATGACAGGCTTGAGCCACTGCACCCGGCCTCCTGTTTTCACATCGGCCAGGTCACATCCCCCTCTGCCTCCGTTTTCCTAGCTACGAAATGGGTCATAGGGTACGGTAATGTCCATGGCCATCCCTCCATGCATTTGCGCAGTTGCTGACCTGGGGCAGAATGTGAGGAAGACATCCGCTGAGTTCTGTGGTGTGACTTTTTATTTTAACCTTTTCCCTGGAACAATTTTAGAATTTTAGAAAGGTTGCAGGGAGAAAAAAGCCAGGGAGAATTGAGACACAGACCCCCCAAGGCCGAGAAAGCATCTGACCATGCACCATGGGACCCCGGGGGCCAAGGGGAGCCCCCAGGGTCTGCGTCCCTGTGTGGATGGAGTTTCTGGCAAAAACAAAGAATTGCTGGAAAGCAGGTGTCTGGGTTGGGGTATCTGAGGGGGATGAGGGTTCTGGCGACCCTTAGAAAGAAAACTGGGCCGGGCCGGGAGGACTGTGAATGGGGCCTCGGTTTGGTGGCGCCTTTTCTTTTCTTTTTTTTTTTTTTTGAGTTGGAGTCTCACTCAGACACCCAGACTGGAGTGCAGTAATCCCATGCCTTTGGGAGGCCAAGGTGAGTGGATTGCCTGAGCCCGCGGGTTCGAGACCCGCCTGGGCAGGTGAGACCTCATCTCTACAATAAGTAAAAAAATTAGCCGGGCGTGGTAGCATACGCCTGTAGTTCTGGCTACTCGGAAGGCTGAAGCAGAAGGATCGCTGGAGCCCAGCAGGTTGAGGCTGCGATGGCCGGGAGCGGTCACTGCACTCCAGTCTGGGCGACAGAGGGAGACTCCAACTCAAAAGAAAAAAATTAGCCGAGTATGGCGGCACCTGTGGTCCCAGCTACCTGGGAGGCTGAGGTGGGAGGATTGCTTGAGCCCGGGATTTTGAGGCTGCGGCGATTGGGCCTCTGTACTCCAGTCTGGGTGACAGCGTGAGACCCCGGCTCACCGGAACAGGAGGGGCTCCAGGGGGCATGGATGGCTCTGTCCTTTGAGTCCAAGGGGTGTTGACACTCACGTGTGTGGATGACAGTCATGCATGGGCCTGTGCACCGTTCTGAGGACAGTGGCTTCTGGCCTCCATGCTCTGTCCACTGTGGACATCGGGGCCAGATTGCTGTCTGAGGTGAGGGGGTGCCCTGGGCACTGCCAGCCACTGAGCTATGTCCCTGGCCTCCACCCCCACCGTGCCAGGAGCACCCCCAGGCTTGACAGCCTCAGATGTCCCCAGACATCAGCCAGTGTCCCCTGGGAGGCAGAATCACCCTCAGCTGAGAACTGCGGTTATATGTAAAGGAATCAATGCAAAAGAAATTGTGTCTGGAATATTCTGCTACTCTGTAATATCCTTATTATATTATTGTCATCATTATTATTGTTATTTTTGAGTCAGAGTCTCACTCTTGTTGCCCAGGCTGGAGTGCAGCGGCATGCTCATGGCCACTGCAGCCTTGATCTGCTGGGCTGGGGTGATCCTTCCGCCTCAGCCTTCCAAGTAGCTGGAACTACAGACACATGCCACCATGCCCAGCAGGTTTTTGTGATTTATGGTAGAGACAAGGTCTCACTGAATTGCCCAGGCCAGTCTTGAACCTGCAGCCTCAGGCAATCCTCTCGCCTTGGCCTCCCAAAGTGCTGGGATTACAGGCTGAGCCACCATACCCAGCCCTTATTATTATCATTTTTATTTTATTTTATTTTTTAGTTGAAGTCTCACTCTGTCACCCAGGCTGGAGGGCAGTGGCATGCTCATGGCCACTACAGCCTTGACTTGCTGGGCTCAGGCGATCAGTCCTTCTGCCTCAGCCTTCCAAGTAGCTGGAACTACAGGCATGCGCCACCATGCCCAGCTGATTTTTTGATTTATTGTAGAGATGAGGTCTGCCAAGTTACCCAGGTGGGTCTCAAACCTGCGGGCTCAGGCAATCCTCTCGCCTTGGCCTCCCAAAGTGCTGGGATGACAGGCTGAGCCACCGCGCCTGGCCCTTATTTTTAAAGACAGAGTCTTGCTCTGTGGCCCAGGCTGGAGTGCTGTGGTGCGTTCACAGATCACTGCAACCTCAACCTCCTGGGTTCGAGCAATCCTCCTGCCTCGGCGTCCCAAGTGGCTGGGACTAACGGGCAGTACCACGCCTGGCTCATTTTTTATTTTGTTTAGAGTCAGGGTCTCACTATGCTGCCCGGGTTGGTTTCAACCTCCTGGGCTCAAAGCAGTCCTCCCGCCTCGGCCTCCTGAGTTAACTGGGACTTCAGGCGTGAGTCACCGCACCTGGCCTCTGTGATACCCTGTTGACGGGTTAGAATTGGCCTCCGCACTCAGCACTGCTCAGAAGGCCCCGTCCACAGAGGACACTCCTGATTCGTATTCCCTAGAAGAGTCCCTGGTGGCAGGGAGAAGTGTGATTAAGCGAACGTCGCGCCTCTGTGGTGGTGACACGGATTTAGGTCTGTGATGAAGACGGGAGTCCACGGGGAGCTGAGGGCCAGACCGAGGCCAGGAGAACGCCTGCACGAGAAGGGGAAGCGGGGTCCCTCCGAGGGGCCCGTTCTCTTAAGGGTTTTTCAGCGTTCCCAGCAGACGGGTTGGAGACGGGATTCTAACCAGCCTGGGCAACATAGCAAGATCCCTCTCCACAACAAAATCAAAAAATGAACCAAGCAGGGTGGCGCTTGTAGTCCCAGCTCCCTGGGAGGCTGAGGCAGGAGGATTCCCCGAGTCCAGGAAGCTGAGGCTGCGGTAAGCTGGGATCACACCACTGCACTCCAGCCTAGGTGACAGAGTGAGACCCTGTCTCAAAACAAAACAAAACAAAAGAAAACCCCTCACTCCCAGCCCCGAGAGCTGAGGCCCCTTGAAATGAGCAGTTTCGAGGCCAGAGCTTGGCAGGATTTGGGGCTGGAGGGGATGGGGGGAAGGGATGAGGCTGCCTGGGACCCCTGCCAAGCCAGACCCCTCCTCTGATCTGTCCTGCCATGTGGCAGGTGGGGAGTCTGAGCCGGTGCTGGTTCACAGCCTATCCCTCGTGGAAGGCCGGGTGGGATTTGGTTCCTTTGTCCATACGGAGAGGGCACTGGATCCCCAGAGCCAAGTGTGACCAAATCAGGAGGACCCAGGAAGATGCTCACTCACCCATCTTGGCATCCCAGAAAGCTCGGATGGTCGCCCCTGCCTGATATCTCTCAGACTTCCAGCCTCAGTGAAAATTAGACCCAGCACCTGCAGTGGGGGCAGGAAGAGTTCAAAGCCCCGGGTCCCCCACTGCTGAATGACGCTGTCCCCAAAAGTCTCCGAGGGTTTCAAGGACTCTTTTTTTTTTTCTGAGTTAGGGTCTCACTCTCTTGCCCAGGCTGGAGTGTAGTGGTATGACCACGGCTTACTGCAGCCTCGATCTGCTGGGCTCAGGCGATCCTCCCCTCAGCCTCCTGAGTAGCTGGGACATGCCACCACACCTGGCCCATTGTGTCATTTCTTGTCAAGATGAGATCAGCCAAATTGCCCAGGCTGGTCTCGAACCCTAGGTTCAAGCAATCCTGCCCCAGCCTCCCAAAGTGCTGGGATGACAGGCTTGAGCCTCCACGCCCAGTCCTTCAGAAGGATCAAAATAAACAACCGCCGGGCACCTTGAGGCTGCATGCATCTACGAGGGGGTATCTGAAATGCAAAGCCGTGTCTGCAGGATGGTCTCTGTGGGGCACAGTCTGGATATTTGGGGGTGTGTATCTGTTTCCTGGGGTAACAAATGACCTCAAAGCAGTGGCTCAGAAAAACAGGAACCGATTCTCCCGGGGTTCCGAGACCCGGAGTGTGAGGCTGAAGTGCATCCGGCCTCACCCCGCCAAGGCCCCGGGGAGACTGTCTTCTGCTTTCCCCAGCTCCGGCGGCAACCGGCATCCTCGGCGTCCCCTGGCTTGTAACGTCACTGCCGTCTCTGCCATTCTCATCCCATGGCCTCCTTCCCCATGGGTGTCTGTGTCCGAGGTTTCCCCGTCTTATAAGGGCACCGGTCTTGGATTTGGGACCCAACCTGATCACCGGTTGGCCTCATTCTAACTCACATCTGCAAAAACCCATCTCCAAATAAGGTCCATTCGGAGGCAGCTTGCTCAAATGTCTTCTTCCATATAATTAACTCAGGGTCCCTCCCTGTGGACATTGGGGGGCAGCGTTCCCTGGGGAGGATGTCCTGGGCCCTGCAGGGTGGGAGCTGTGTCCCCGGCCTCCACCCCCTCCATGCCTGGAGCACCCCCAGTCGTGACACCATGTGTGTCCCCAGATATCACCCAATGTCCTCTGGGTGCAGAATCACCCCATTTGAGGCCCCTGGGTTAGGGGACTCCAGGGAGCTCCAGAGCCTCTCGTCCCAGGACCCTCTGCCCCAGGAGGCCGCACACACGCAAACCCACACACCAAGAGGGAGGGACGGGAGGTGAGTCTCAGGAGCTGGGTCCCCTGATCTACACTGCCTGCCCCCTCAGGGCTGATTCTGGGATCTGGTGTGAGCAGGGAGCAGACCTGACTTTTTTCCAAGTAATGAACACAGGCTCCTCCCTGGGCCCTGTGGACATCGGGGCCAGGTCATTCTCGGGGGCAGGGGGGTAACCTGGGCCCTGTGGGGGTAAGCCGTGTCCCTGGCTTCCAATTCTCTGATGCCAGGACCACCCCCATTCTGACACCCACACATGTCCCCAGATGTCACCCTGTGTCCCCTGGGGCAGACACCCTCCCCTCCCCTAACCCCTGAGCACCCCGTAAGGAATGTGCCTCTCACGTGTCTTTGTGCCCTGGAAGATCCTGGGAAATGTCCCCAGCAGGCCCTCTCATGAGCCAACTAGGTCACCGCTGTCCTTCAGAACTGTCCTCTGCAGAGAGGCCGTGGCATCGGCTCATTTCCATTCCTTCCACCGGCCTGGTGTGGTGAATGATGTTCCCTCGGTTCTTCCCTCCAGTACCCTCTCCTGTCCCTACTGCTGGCATTTTCTGGTCTTTGTAGATACAGGTTTTTCTTTCTAGAGTAAGGGTCTCGCTCTGTTGCCTAGGCTGGAGGGTGGCGGCGTGAACATAGCTCGCTGTAGCACCGACCTCCCGGGCTTAGGCGATCCTCTCACCTCAGCCTCCTGAGTAGCTGGGACTCCAGGCATGCACTACTCCACCTGGCTAATTTTTACATTTTTTGTAGAGTCAGGGTCTTGCTATGTTGCCCAGGCTGGTCTCGAATTCCTGGCCTCAAACGATCCTCCTGCCTCGGCCTCCCAAGTAGCTGGGACGACAGGTAGGAGCCACCGTGCCCAGCCAGTTGCAGGGGTTAGAGGGATACCGCCTGGCCTGGTCATAGTGGGAACACCATCCCTTCCTGGTGTCCCGTAGAGCCTGAATGTTCCATAAAGCCAGACTCCCCTGCCTGAGTCCTGGTGCTTGCTACCATGTTCTGTGACGCTCCGGCGGTTTAACGAGCTGTCCTCGGAGGCAGAGAGCCCCTTCCGTTCTTTGGGGGGGCAACCACAGTTTGCACGCTGCCTCTGTCTCCACGAACGTGATCTGTTTTGGTTCATTTACGAGCGCACCCGACTGCCGGGAACGTCTGGCACGGCTGCAGGTTTGTTGGGAGAACACGGAGCCGTCTGTAACCCCGTCGCGTCTCCCATGTGTTGAAACATTACCAGTCCCAAGTGTGTGAAAAAATCTGGATTTGGATCTATTCTCGTCTCAGCCAGAGGGGGTGGTGTTCTCGCAGTTCTGTTTTAAGAAAGGTAGCGCGGTGTATGTAAGGACACGGCATTGTTTTCTTCGGCGAGTCGGGTTTTGCGGACGCACACACGGTGGCACGATTTTCAGACTCGACAATGAGTAAAAACTGCCTGGTCTGGAAGATGCTGTTGCGGGTGGAAATGTGAGCTGCGAGCGTCACGTAAGGGCGACTCTGTTTTCTATGACACCCACGGGTTTCGCTTCGGAACAGGTGTCCTCTCTGTGGTGGAACTGTCACGATTGTCACCTTGGGAGACCTTGTACTTCCTCCGACTGGGTGCACTGGTGATCTCCTACGAGAGTGGGCTGTGCTGCTTTTGTATATTTCAAGCCTACAAATGTGTACATTTCAAGTCTATTTTGGGTTTTTGTCTTTGGAGGGTAGCTTTGGATTTTGGAAACAGATTGTAATAGTTAGCTAATGCCGCGTAACAAGTCATCACACACATAATAGGCTGAAACAACACACACTTCTTGTCTCTCGGTTTCTTTTTTTTTCTTTTATTGTTATTTTTTTTCAGAGACAGGGTCTCGCTCTGTCACCCAGGCTGGAGTGCAGTGGTGTGATTATGGCTCCCTGCAGCCTCCAACTCTTGGGCTCAAACAATCCTCCTGCCTCAGCCTCCCAAGGAGCTGTAACTACAGATGCACATTACCACGACCAATTAAATTTTAGATTTTTTTGTAGAGATGAGGTCTCACTATGTTGCCCAGGCTGGTCTCCGACTCCTGGGCTCAAGTGATCCTCCCACCTCAGCCTCCCAAAGTGTGCTGGGATTATGGGCATGAACCACTCACTGTACCTGGCCTGTCTGGAGGGCTGCCCGGTCCTTTGTGTCCCAGGAGGGGCTGGGTTGGGCACCTCCCTAGGGCCCCCACCTTCTACTGCCTATGTCACACCATGACTTGGCTTGGGTCTGGTGACTCCGAGATAAGATCCCAACCCTACACCCAGGCACTTGACCCACAAGCCCCATGACTTTTAACTAATTTTTTTGTTTTTGAGTTGGAGTCTCACTCTGTCGCCCAGGTGAGAGAGACCACCCCAGCGTTGACCTGCTGGGCTCAGGCGATCCTTCTGCCTCGGCCTTCCAAGTAGCCAGAATTACAGGTGCGTGCTACTATGCTCTGCTAATTTTTAAAAAATTTATTATAGAGATGAGGTCTCGCCAATTTGCCCGGGCTGGTCTTGAACCCACGGGCTCAGGTAATCCACTTGCCTCGGCCTCCCAAAGTGCTGGGATGACAGGTTTTTCTTTTTTTTGAATTAGAGTCTCACTCCATCACCTGGGCTGGAGTGCAGGGGCATGCTCACGGCCACTGCAGCCTCGACCTGCTGGGCTCCAGCAATCCTTCCTCTCAGCCTTCCAAGTAGCTGGAACTAGAGGCACACACCACCATGCCCGGCTAGTTTTTGTGATTTATCGTAGAGACAAGGTCTTGCCAAGTTGCCTGGGCTGGTCTCGAACATACGGGCTCAGGCAATCCACTCACCTCGTCCTCTCAAAGTGCTGGGATGACAGGCTGAGCCACTGAGCATGGCTACTTTTTAACTTCTCAAAAAGTGGCCATGTTGTTACAGTTATTTGACAGCAAATTTTTTAGAGCAAGGGTTGCCTGAACCTGTGGGTTCGAGACCAGCCCGGGCAACTTGGAGAGACCCTGTCTCTACAATAAAAGAAAAAAAAAATTAGCCAGGCAAGGTAAGTGAGACTCCAACTAAAAAAAATAATAAATAAAAATAAAATAAAATAAATGTTTTGTTTTTTGGGACGAGGTCTCGCTCTGCCACTGAAACACAGTGGCACGATCATAGCTGACCTCCAACTTCTGGGTCAAGTGGTCCTCCTATCTCAGCCTCCTGAGTAGCGGGGACTATGGGCGTGTGCCTCCACACTTGGCTAAATTTTTATTTTTATTTTATTTTGTTTTTTGAGTTGGAGTCGCACTCTGTCACCCAGATTGGAGTGCAGTAGCGGCTCCCGGCCACCACAGCCTCGCCTGCTGGGCTCCAGCGATCCTTCTGCCTCAGCCTTCCGAGTAGCCGGAATTACAGGCATGCCTGGCTGATTTTTTTTTATTTATTGTAGAGATGAGGTCTCGCTGCCCAGGCGGGTCTCGAACCCGTGGGTTCAGGCAATCCACTCACCTCAGCCTCCCAAAGGCGTGGGATTACAGGCTGAGCCACCGAGCCCTGCTAAATTTTTTAATTTTTATATAAAGATGGGTCTCGCTATGTTGCCCAGGCTGGTGTCAAATCCCTGGCCTCAAGCGGTCCTCCTGCCTCAGCCTCCCAGAGTGCTGGGGTTCCAGGCACGAGGCAGGAGGGTCACCTGAGGCCAGGAGTTCGAGCCTGCGGTGAACTGTGATCACGCCACTGCACTCCAGCCTGGACAACAGAGTGGCATACTGGCTCTAAACCACCACCACAACAAACACGCCAGGATATCTCACCGTGTAACACCTCCAACCTCTCAGGAATAATTGGAAGAGCCACCCGCATGGGCTGTGTCCCCGGGGCCAGGAGCAGTGCCCCTTCAGCGAGCCAGGCGCTGGTCCATTCCCTGCCTGCCCTGGGGCCGACCTCGCAGTTGTGACCCCGAGATGAGTCACCAGAGCTTAGCCGGGTGAGTGGTTGGTCCCCGCTCGAGGCCCCGGGGAGGTGGCTGTGAGTCAGGGATGCGTGCGCAGTGGCTCGGGGGGTGGCCAGAGCTACCTTGATGCTTCACTTTCTCCACCGGCCACGGGGTTGGTCCTTATGGTCAGCGTGAAGGACACAGTGGCCAGTGCAGGCCCGGCCAAGGCTCAGATCTGCTGGTGTCCTGGAGGACCGGGGGTGGCTCTCGGCTTCCCTCCCTCCAGACCGCAGGGTTGTCACCAGAAGCGCTGCAGGTCATGAGTGGCGCTAAGGGGGCGGAAATCAGATGGGGTTTGTCTGAAATCAGACAAAGCTGCCTGAAATCAGACAGGGAGGGCTGTCTGAAATTAGACAGAGTTAGCCGGGCTCGGTGGCTCAGCCTGTAATCCCGCGCCTTTGGGAGGCTGAGGTG
>NW_007098138.1:60856-62095 GCF_000164805.1 Carlito syrichta | reverse complement strand
TGGAGCCCAGCGGGTCAAGGCTGCGGTGGCCGGGAGCGGCCACTGCCCTCCAGTCTGGGCAACCGAGTGAGACTCCGACCCAAAAAATAAAAAATTAGACAGAGTTATAAGCCCAGATGGGCACAGGTATGTGGGTGTCACGACTGGGGGTGCTCATGGCATGAGGGGTGGAGGCCTGGGACAGTGTTCACCCCCTACAGTGCCAGGACGGCCACCCCAAGAACTGTCTGGCCCCAGATGTTCTGAGTCCTGAGGTTAAGAAACCCTGCATTGATTATTTGGGGGGAAGCATGGAGTCTGCTCCCTGCTTGCACCAGACCCCAGAATCAATCCCGAGGGAGCAGGCAGTGTAGACCAGGGGTCCCAGCTCCTGGGGCTCCCCTCCTCTCCTCCCCTTGGTGTGTGGATTTCCGTGTGTGCAGCCTTCCGGGGCCTCCGTAGGGCAGAGGGTCACAGAACGAGAGGCCCTTGGGGGTCTGTGGAGTCCCCTCACCCAGGGGGTCTCACTGGGGGTGATTCTGCCCCCAGGGGACATGGGGCGATGTCTGGGGACACGTGTGGGTGTCATGACTGGGAGTGTCCCTGGCATGGAGGGGGTGGAGGCCGGGGACGCGGCTCACCCCCTGCAGGGCCCACCCCCTGTGCGGCCTGGGACGCCCCTCCCAGAGAGTGACTGAGCCCCCACCCAGTGTCTCAGGAGTGCCCAGGGGAGACCCTGGACCCAGGCGAGCCTTCTGTTAAAGGGTGCCAGTGACTCTCAGGCCCCGGACACGCTCTGTGCTCCAGGCAGCCCTGACTCGGAGAGAATGAGTCGCGTGGACGCAGGGGCCGTCCCAGCTCAGCACATCTGACTGTCCAGAGGTGGCCGGGCTGACCTTGAGAGTCAAGGTGACGCACGTGACTGCAGACATCCGAGCTGGGAGCACCAGCCCCGGTTCCATTCCACGTGAGCGCAGGGTGCCTCAGAGGCAGGCCGGCCACCAGTCACCACGCCCCTGATAGCGGGGGACACGTCCCACAGGCACCCTCTCTGGGAGCCCGGCAGTGGGGGGAGGTGTCGGGAGGGGGAGGGGAGGCTTGGGCAGCCCAGACTGAGAGCAGAATTCATTCCACTTCCCAGGGGAGGCCGCCTCCACTTTGTGTGTTTCTTCAACAAAATATTACCTGAGCATCAAACTGCTTGTTTTATTTTTTATTTTTATTTTTTTTTGAGTTGGAGTCTCACTCGGTCGCCCAGAC
>NW_007098138.1:47336-60836 GCF_000164805.1 Carlito syrichta | reverse complement strand
AATCCACTCACCTCAGCCTCCCAAAGGCGTGGGATTACAGGCTGAGCCTCCGAGCCTGGCCAAACTGCTTGTTTTAAAAGGAAACTGTCAAGGACCTTGGGCTATCTATGAGGCATCAACAAACGTTTTCTGTAGAGAGGCAAGGAGTAACTATTTGTAGTTCGGTAGGCCAGGCGGTCTGTTTGCAGCCACGCAGTTCTGCCTCTGTGTGTGAATGTGCCCTAGACGGTAGTGAGCGGGTGTGGCTGTGTTTCAATAAAACTTTATTGATAACAACAAGTAGTGGGCCAGACTTGGCCCATGGGCTGTAGTTTATGGAGCCCTGCTGTGGATTAGTATTGCCCGACCTAGGGGTCTCTGTCATTTTTGGTTTTAGTTTTTTTTTTTTGTTTTTTTTTTTTGAGTTGGAGTCTCACTCTGTTGCCCAGACTGGAGTGCAGTGGCCACTCCTGGCCACCGCAGCCTCGACCTGCTGGGCTCCGGCGATCCTTCCGCCTCAGCCTTCTGAGTAACCGGAATTACAGGTGCGCGCTACCACGCCCGGCTAATTTTTTAATTTTATTGTAGAGGTGAGGTCTTGCCTGCCCAGGTGGGTCTCGAACCCGCGGGCTCAGGCAATCCACTCACCTCAGCCTCCCAAAAGCACGGGATTACAGGCTGAGCCACCGAGCCCGGCTAGTTTTAGTTTTTTTAGAGAGGAGGTCTTGCTCTGTGGCCCAGGCTGGAGTGCAGTGGTGCCATCGTAGCTCACTATAGCCTCCAACTCCTGGGCTGATGTGATCCTCCTGCCTCAGCCTCCCAAGTAGCTGGGACTACAGACTCATGCTACCATGCCAGGCTCATTTTTTTTTAAGTCAGAATCTCAATCTGTCGCCCAGCCTGGAGTGCCACGGCAGACTCCCGGCCACCGCAGCCTCGACCTGCTGGGCTCCGGCGATCCTTCTGCCTTAGCCTTCTAAGCAGCCGGAACTACAGATGCACGCTACCACACCCGGCTCATTTTTTGATTTATTGTAGAGATGAGGTCTCACCAAGTTGCCCAGGCTGGTCTCGAACCCGCGGGCTCAGGCCATCCTCTCGCCTCAGCCTCCCACAGTGCTGGGATGACAGACCGAGCCACCAAGCCCGGCCTCATTTTTTTATTTTTTGTTTTTTTTGCAGAGACTTCTTCCAGCAGGGTCCCCTCCGCCCCCTGCCCAGTGTTGGGGTCTTTGGTGGCCGACACGAGCCCAGGGAACAGAAGACACGGCCAGCCGCCAGCCTCCTGTCCCCCTCGTCCTTTTCATGAGCACAAACTTCCCCTGCCGATTTGCGTGTCACGTTTTTAGCAAGTTTCTTTTCTAGGTTTTACATAATCATCTCGTTATTAGATGTGCTGTCACGGGAGCTTCATGTTCCCTCAATCACCGTTCAGAGCATTCCAAGCAGCAGGGGCTAATTGTCTGTCCTCTCTCGCTGTCTCCTCTCTTTCTTTTTTTCTGAATAAACTTTTCATCTTAGAATAGTTTTAGATTTACAGAAAAATGGGGAGCACAGTCAAAAAAAGCCCCCTACACCCCTCGCCTGGTTTCCCCTGCTCCTCACGGCGTGTGTCAGGGGTGCGTCGGTCACGGTTAAGGATTGTTACGTCGCCGTTAATGGAAGCCCACACTTGGTTTGGATTTCCTCAGTTTCCCGTAGTGTTCCTTCCTGCCCCAGGGCCCCATCAGGGTCCTCCCAGGGCGTTGAGTCTTCACATCTCCTCGGACTCCTCTGGGCTCGGACAGTTTCTCAGATTTTCTTTGTTTCTGTGCCCTTGGACACCCTTGAGGCTGGGAGGGCTTTTTATTTCTCCTCCCTTCTTCCCTCCTTTCCCTCCCTCCCTTTGTTTCTTCATTTTCTTTATTTTCTCGCTTTCTTTCATTTTTTATTTAAATAGAGTTGGGGTCTTGCTATGTGGTCTTGACCTCCTGGCCTCAAGCAATCCTTCCTCCTTGGCCTCCCAAAGCACTGGCATTATAGGCATGAGCCACCGCGCTCTGGCCAAAATTAGATGTTTTGAACGTTATTTGCAGCCAAGACTTTGTAGCCAGTAGATTATAATATATATATATTTTTTTGAGTCTGAGTATCACTCCATTGCCCAGGCTGGAGCTCAGTGGCATGCTCATGGCCACCCCAGCGTCGACCTGCCGGGCACCTGCAAGCATTCCACCTCAGCCTTCCAAGTAGCCAGAACTACAGGAGCGCGCTACAACACCCGCCTCATTTTTTATTTATTGTAAGACGAGGTCTCGCCAAATTCCCCGGGCTGGTCTCGAACTTGCAGGTTGAGGCAATCCTCTTGCCTCGGCCTCCCAAAGTGCTGGGATGACAGGCTGAGCCACCAAGCCTGGTCTGTAGCCAGTAGATAAAGGCGAACAGAAGCCAGGTGATAAAGCAAGCAGCTGCCTGCTTCTGCATTGGAAAGGAACTGACCCTTCGGTTGTGAGTGTGTGTTTTGTGGGACAGCGGCGGGGAGAGTGTGGCCGTGTGGTGTGGAGGGTCGGATGAAGAGCTTGTGGATGGGACCCGGCTCTAGTTTCGGGCTGAGAGGTCGGAGCTCTGTCCAGGTGAGACTGTTCAGTGGTCCCCATTTGCTGTTGTCTCACAGACTGTTCCCTGGGCATCTCCAAGTACAGCTGTGGGCCAGAACTTTGTTATGAATAAAGTTTTATTGGCACTCAACAGGCCACACCTCATTTTGGTTTTGTTTGTTTTGAGTTGGGGTCTCTCTCTGTCATCGCCCAGGCTGGAGGGCAGTGGCATGCTCACGATTCACCACAGCCTCCTCCAACTCCTGGGCTCAGGCCATCCTCCTGCCTCAGCCTCCCCAGGAGCGAGAACTACAGGTGCCACCACCACGCCTGGCTAACTTTTTTGTATCTTCTTGTAGAGACGAGGCCTAGTCTCGAACTCCTGGGCTCAAGCAATCCTCTCACCTCAGCCTCCCAAAGTGCTGGCATAACAGGAGTGAGCCAACATCCCCAGCCTTGAGTTCTAAATGATAAACCCATCATATGCTATGAACAATGTCAGGCACCACTTTCAGCAGTTTAGGGATATTCATTTACCTATTTTTTTGTATTTTAAAATTATTCTGCAGGGCGCAGTGGCTCAAGTCTGTCATCCCAGCACTTTGGGAGGCCGAGGTAAGAAGATTGCCTGAGTCCAGGGGTTGGAGACCAGCCTGGGAAACTTGGCGAGACCCCGTCTCCACGCTAAATCAATAAGTTAGCCAGGCATGGTGGAGTGCGCCTATAGTTCCAGCTACTTGGAAGGCTGAGGTGGAAGGATCTCCTGAGCCCAGCAGGTCGAGGCTGCAGTGGGCGTGAGCGTGCCATTGCACTCTAGCCTGGGTGACAAAGTAAGACTCTGACTCAAAAATAAAAATAAATAAAATAAAATTATTCTATTTTATTTTAGAAACAGGGTCTGGCTCTGTGGCCCAGGCTGGAGCAGAGTGACTTGATTGTAGGTCACTGCAGCCTCAAACTCCTGGGCTTCAAGCAGTCCTCCCACCTCAGCCCCCCACGTAGCTACAGTTCGTGGGACGGCCAGCACCACCATGTCCAGCTAACATATTTTCTTTTCTTTTTTTTTTTTGAGTTGGAGTCTCACTCCATCGCTCGGGCTGGAGGGCAGTGGCACACTCGCGGCCACCCCAGCATCGACCTGCGGGCTCCAGCGATCCTTCCGCCTCAGCCTTCCAAGTAGCCAGAACTACAGGTGTGCGCTACCACGCCTGGCTTTTTAAAAATTTTATTGTAGAGACGAGGTCTCGCCAAGGTGCTCGGGCTGGTCTCGAACCCGCGGGCGCAGGCAATCCACTCGCCTCGGCCTCCCAAAGTGCTGGGATGACAGGCTGAGCCACTGAGCCCGGCCATATTTTATTTTCTATAGATGCAGGGTCTTGCTTTGTTGCCCAGGCAGGTCTGGACTCCATTCCTCCAGGGATCCTCCCTCTTCAGCCTCCAGAGTGCTGGAATGACAAGCGTCAGCCTCTGCACCCCGATAGCCATTTGATAGCCTGATAGCCATTTGCTGAGTCCCCCAAAACAACCTCCCTGGCTGGCACAGTGACTCATGCCTGTAATCCCAGTGTTTTGGGAGGTAGGAGGGTCACTTGAGTTCGAGACCAGGCTGGGCAGCATAGCAAGACCCCACTGCTACAACCAACAACAAAAAAACCCCGAGCAATCTCACCAAGTAGGTGCTGCTATTATCTCCATTGCACACACTCAGAAACTGAGGCTTGAGGCATGAGGGGGCGGATGTCACCCAGAGAGAGTTGGTGGTGATGTCAGGATAGAGTGATCATTAACCCACACGCTGCCTGGGCGATGCCAGAGTCTCCGTCGGTACCTGCACCCCCCACCCCCCGGGACTCAGTGTAGCTATTTTCTTTTTTTTTTTTTTTTGAGTTGGAGTCTCACTCGGTCGCCCAGACTGGAGTACAGGGGCCGCTCCCGGCCACCACAGCCTCGACCCGCTGGGCTCCGGCGATCCTTCCGAGAAGCCGGAATTACAGGCGCGCGCTACCACGCCCGGCTGGTTTTTTGATTTATTGTAGAGATGAGGTCTCGCTGCCCAGGCGGGTCTCGAACCCGCGGGCTCAGGCGATTCATTCACCTCAGCCTCCCAAAGGCGCGGGATTACAGGCTGAGCCACTGAGCCCGGCTTGTGTAGCTATTTTCATGGTGAATGGAAAAAGAAATCCGTTTGTACACATTTTCTTTCTTTTTCTGTCCCAGATTGGCCCTCTTCCCGAATCACTGTTGCCTGTCTCTCCAGATATTACAATTCCAAGTGCTGGGGTATGATGGGCCTGCCCGGTGTAGCCAGGCCATCCTGTCCCCATAGACACTGGCAGACACCAGGGGACGTGGTGGATATTACGAGTCAGGGAGGTACTCCCGGCACAGAGGGGCTGGAGGCCAGGAACCCTGCTCAACCCCTGCAGGGTCCTCCCAGAGAACAATCCAACCCCCATGTCCACAGGGCCCAGGGGGAGACCCTGTATCAATTATGTGGAAAAGAAAACAGAGCCTGGGTCAGGTGTGGTGGCTCACACCTGTCATCCCAACACTTTGGGAGGCCGAGGCGAGAGGATTGCCTGAGCTCCGGGGTTCAAGACCAGCCCGGGCAACTTGGTGAGACCTCATTTCTAGAGTAAATCCCAAAAGTAGCAGGGTGTGGTGGTGCGTGCCTGTGGTTCCCGCGACGGACTCAGGAGGCTGAGGCGGGAGGGAGGATCGCCTGAGCCCAGGAGGCCGCGGTGGCCGTGAGCGTGCCCCTGCACTCCAGCCTGGGTGACAGTGAGACTCAGACTCAAAAAAGAAAAGCAAGGAAAACAAAATGGAATCTGCTGCCTGCTCGCCCCAGACTCCAGAAGAGACCCCGCTGGGGCAGACTCGTCCCTCCCGGTGTGACCTGGAGAAGGATTCGGGGGGCCTTGCAGGCACGAGTGTGGCCTCTGACTCCCAGAGGCCTCTCCCCTCGGGGTCCAGCAGGCCTGCCCTGTTTCCTGCCTGCGCGGGGCGCGAGGCGGCCTGTTTTGGTCACCAGGGGCCAGCCGCGTCACTGCCATCCCCCCCGCACCTGGGCACGAGCCGCCCGCCCCCCTTCCTCTGCAGTCAGCCTTCCCAGCGACATATTTAGATGGTTGCCGTGGAGATGACTGAAGGCTGAGGTTGTCGACTGGCTGCACCTCCATCCAGCCCCCAGCGAGACGCGACGCTCCTGCCACGCGCCACGTGCCGGAGGGATGTCAGCGTGGGCGGGGAGGGGGCTCTGACAGCCCGTCCCGCCTCCTCGGCTCCCGGAGCCTTGGGTGGGGGTGGGTAGCCTGCCACCGCACCCAGTGCCTGTCCTGGAGGGACAGGCCCTAGAGCAGAGGGTCTCAACTGGGTGATTTTGGCCCTGGGGGATACTGGGTGACATCTGGGGGCCTCGGTGGGTGTCACGCCTGGGGTTTCTCCTGGTGTGGCCAGGAGCGGAGGCCAGGGGCGCGGCTCGCCGCCTGCAGTGCCTGGGACGCCCACCCAGAGAACCAACCGCCTGGCCCCAAATGTTGAGAGTTCTGAGGCTGAGAGGCCTCAAGTTAATTATGTGGGAAAACATGGAGTCCGCTACCGGCTCACACCAGATCCTGTATCAATCCCGAGGGGGCAGGCGGTGTAGGCCAGGGGACCCAGCTCTGGGGACTCCCCTCCTCTCCCTCGGTGTGTGGGTCAGAGGTCCTGGGACGAGAGGTTCTGGGGGTCCGTGGAGTCCCCTGTCCCAGGAGTCTCACCTGGGCTGATTCTGCCCCAGGGTTCACCGAGTAGAGTCTGGGGACATTTTTGGGTGTCAGGCCTGGGAGTGCTCCTGCCATGGAGAGGCAAGGCCAGGGACGCGCCCACCCCCCAGAATGAACCGGCCCTGGCGTTCATGGAGCCGGGATCGTCTAACCCTGCTTTGGGGAAACAGATGAAGCCTGTGGATTCGGCCCATTGGGTAAAGCGCGGCCGGCAGTTGTGTCTTGGTAACTTGCGAGAGGCCCAAGTACATTGTTTTCCCTGCCGGGGTCTTCTCCCCCCGCCGAATGCGCCGCGTCCACTGGGCTCTGGCCTCTCACCCGCTCGTGGGTCAGTCGAGGCTGGGAGAACAAGAACGTGCAGAGCCAGGGCCGCTCAGTGCTGCGGCCGGGGCCTCATGGCGTGGGCCACACGTGGGATGGATGCCGTGCCCAGGTGTCAGCGACAGCGAGGCCTGCTTCCCACGGCGCTCAGGTCCAGCCCTAGGGGGTCCACATTTGGTGACAGTTTTCATGCTGTGTCACCCCAGGGAGGAACGTGGAAGGGGAGGGGAGGAGTGGAGGGAGGGAGAGAGAGAGACAGACAGAGAGAGAGACATGGGGGGAGGGAGAGAGAGAGGGAGGGAGGGAGAGAGAGAGAGAGAGAGAGAGAGAGACAGACAGACACAGACAGAGAGAGACAGACAGAGAGAGAGAGACAGAGACAGAGACAGAGAGAGGGATGGGGGAGAGAGAGGTGAAGCTTCCAAAACCCCAGAGGAGGGGCTCCGGGAGCTTTGGAGAGCTGACCATGGCAGGTACTGGAGGGCGGCCCCATGGGGTGCCGGAGTCTCCGCCCCTCCCCATCTCGCCCTGATTGTCCATCTGTGCCCTTGGTCATGGTCTTTGTCACAGACTGGCAACCCTCATTTTTTATGTGCACCTGAGTTTCACGAGCGGCTCCCGTGAATCAATCCGACCTTGAGAGGAGGTTTTGGGAGCCCCAACCTAGAGCTGGATGGCCAGGCGTTCTGGGGGCCCGGACTTGGGGCGATGTCCGAAGTAGGGGCAGTCGTGCGGGACGGAGCCTCAGCCTGTGGGGTCCAGGGCCATCTCCAGGCGGGTAGTGGCAGAACACAACAGAATCGAATTTGGCGGGCACGGTGGCTCATGCCTGTCATCCCAGCCCTTTGGGAGGCCGAGGCGGGCGGATTGCTTGAGCCCAGGAGTTTGAGACCGGCCTGGGCAGCACAGCAAGACTCTGTCTATATTTTTAAAAAATTGCAAAAACGAGCCGGGCGGGGTGGCACTCCTCTGTAGTCCCAGCTACTCAGGAGGCTGAGGTGGGAGGAACCCCTGAGGCCGGGAGGTGGAGGCTGTGGTGAGCCGTGATTGTGCCACTGCACTCCAGCCTGGGTGACAGTGAGACCCTGACTCAAAAAAATGATAAAAATAGAAATCAAGTATTTAAAAAAGAAAACAATTGCGTTTGTGGGCACCTGGCTGCTACCCACTGCTTGGTGTGTGGGAAACCCCCCATGTTGGGTCTCGGGAATCTTTTTATCTTTTTTTTTTTTTTTTGAGTCTGAGTCTCACTCTGTCACCCAGACTGGAGGGCAGTGGCCACTCCCGGCCACCGCAGTCTCGACCTGCTGGGCTCCGGTGATCCTTCCGCCTCCACCTTCCAAGTAGCTGAAATTACAGGCGCGCGCTACCCCGCCCGGCTGATTTTTGATTTATCGTAGAGATGAGGTCTTGCCAAGTTGCCCAGGCGAGTCTCGAACCCGTGGGCTCAGGCAATCCACTCACCTCAGCCTCCCAAAGCGCTGGGATGACAGGCTGAGCCACCGTGTCCGGCAGGTCTCAGGAATCTTCTGCGTTGATGGCTGTAGATGTGAAGATGGAGGACATATAAGTTGGGTTTGGGTTTTTCCAACACTATCAGGAATTCAGAAGCGACTCGGGCAGCACATCTGGCCGAGAGTGTCTCGTGAGGCTGCCTCATCCAGAGGCTTGCTGGGGCACAGGGGCTGTTTCTAGGATGGCGTCCCCCATGGGGCTGTGGGTGGAGGACTCGGCTCCAACAGCTGCTGGCAGGGACCCATTTCTGGGGATCTCAGGGCGGCCAGAGCTTGCCCACAACATGGCAGCTGGCTTCCTCCAGAGCCGAGACAGAGTAGGGAAAAACCACCTCGTCTCTTGTGGCTCAACCTTGAGACTGACACGCCGTCACTCAGTCCTGTTCTGTGGGTCACACAGACCAGCCATGGCACGCCACGGGAGGAGACAAGGGCGTAGATCCCAGGAGGCAGGATCGTGGGGGCTGCAGAGATGGGCTACACTGTGGGGAAACTGATTTCAGAAAGCAGTCGAGATGGGCGCATTAGGCTGGGTGTGGTGGCTCGCGCCTGTCATCCCAGCGCTTTGGGAGGCTGGGGCGGGAGGATCGCTTGAGCCCAGGAGGCCGAGGCTGTGGTGAGCGGTGATCTCACCACTGCACGCCAGAACGAGACCCCGTCTCAAAAAAAAAAATTAAAATAAATAAGTAAAGACAGGCACATGAGTTAATCTGTTGCCCAATTTCCCTGCAGGAAGGGGACGACCTGCCACGCACTATCCCGAGGAAATGCCGTGTGTGGTGCTTGGTCCAGTGATTTCACCAGGGACCAGCAGTGATGAGGGTCTTAGTCCATTCCCTTCCCGGGATATTCCGGGTGGAACTGCGGTTTCTAGAACTTTCTCAGGCCATTTCTTCACTTAATCCAGCGACTTTCTAGCCCTCTTGTGCCTCTGACGCCAGAAACGGGGTAGACAGGTGAGAAAGGTGGGTCTGCGTTCCCCTTTCCACCTGATTTTGGGGCAGGAGGAAGAGAGGGTCTGTCTTCCATGATTTTTTTCAGAAGTGGAGTCTTGCTGTGTGGTCCCACCTGGAGGGCAGTGGCGCTGTCATAGCTCACTGCAGCCTCGACCTCCTGAGCTCAGGCCATCTTCCCGCCTCAGCCTCCCGAGTAGCTGGGATGGCAGGCGCCACCACGCCCGGCTCAATTTTTGTTTTTCGTGGAGGTGAGGTCTTGCTGTGCTGCCCAGGCTGGTCTCAAACGCCCAACCTGGAGCGGTCCTCCCATCTCGGCCTCCCCAAGTGCCAGGACGACAGGCGTGAGCCACCGTGCCCGGCTGGGAAAAGAGCGTCTTGTCCAAAGCTTCAGCCCAGGCGCGGAAGGAATGGTGTCCCCCCTCCTCGGGGAACAGTGACGGGATGAGGCTCAGGGCACGTCCCGGGGGGCCTGGTGGGTGCCAGGGGCAGGGGGGCAGACGTGCCTCACTCCCAGCCTGGCGCCATCTTGCCAAGAAGCGCTAATCCCGGCCAGGCGCTTCCTTTGCCAAACGGGATTTGCAGGGACCCCTGGGGTAATCTGCCCCTGGGTGGCTCAGCTGCGTGGCCGAGGGCCGTCTTTGGGGACTGAGCCTGTCAGGGCCCCTGTGATCCGCTCAAGGGGCTCCGAGCCCTGCGGTGGGGTGACACTCTGGCGTTAATCCAGGCTCAGCACTCAGACCGAGCCTCGCGGCGCTGGGGCCTTGTGTTGTCACAGGGCTGGGCAGGGCAGTGCAGGAGGTCTGGGTGGCGAGACCTGTCTGAGGCTCCTGGGCCATTCAGAGTGGCAGCACTTGGAGACCCCTGGAGACCCCGCTGTGGGGACCCACCCTGCCTCCCCTCCTCGCTCTCCCTCCCTCCTTCCTGTTCCTCTTTCTTTCCTTATTTTTATTTTTTATTTTTGAGTCGGAGTCTCACTCCGTCACCCAGACTGGAGGGCAGTGGCCACTCCCGGCCACCGCAGCCTTGACCTGCTGGGCTCCGGCGAGCCTTCCGCCTCAGCCCTCCAAGCAGCCGGAACTGCCGATACACGCCACCACACCGGGCTAATATTTGATTTATTGTAGAGATGATGTCTCACCAAGTTGCCCGCGCTGGTCTCGAACCTGTGGGCTCAGGCTATCCTCTCACCTCGGCCTCCCAAAGTGCTGGGATGACAGGCCGAGCCACCGAGCCTGGCCCTGTCCCTCTCTTTCTTAAATCAGAATCCTTGGTTCTTGGTATAACGCTCATAATCTGTCCCTTCCAGCTCCCCTGTTAATAACCTTTTTTTTTTTTTGAGTCGGCGTCTCACATGTCGCCCCGGCTGGACGGCGGGGGCACACTCATGGCCACCGCAGCCTCGATCTGCTGGGCTCCGCGGTCCTCCTGCCTCAGCCTTCTGAGTAGCTGGGACCACAGGCGCACGACACCATGCCCGGCTAATTTTTTGATTGATCGTAGAGACAAGGTCTCGCCAAGTTGCCCGGGCTGTTCTCGAACCCGTGGGCTCAGGCAATCCCCGTGCCTCAGCCTCCCAAAGTGCTGGGATGCTAGACTTGAGTCACTACACCCGGGAATAGCCTACTTTTAAAGCAGTTTTAGGTTCACAGAAAAATGGAGCAGAAAGTCCCAGAGTTCCCATGGCCCTCCCCAAGGTGCCCATTTCTTCTGTCGCTAACATCTGCTGCCAACACGCTACATTTGTTACAGCTGGAGAGCCCGCAGGGACTGATATGTTGTATCAAGTCTCCAGCCCACAGAGCTTTCCTGTCCCTGAGGTCCATCCTCCAGGGACCTCCCAGGGGTGGATCGCACAGGGCGGTGTCCGGTCTCACCGAGCATGACATCCTCAAGGCCACTCCACGCTGTGCCCTGTGTCGGAGCCTCCTCGTGTCCGTGGCTGCCTCGTGTCCACGTGTGGGTGGGCTACACTGTGTCGACCCATCGCCCTCGATGGGCACTGGGGCTGCTCCCACCTTTTGGCTCCTGGGAATCTCTGTGGTGGACACGGGTGGGCATCTGGCTTTGTCTGGACGGGCTACGTTTTGTTTACAATCGCCTTGTTTTCATAAGGCTCAGGCCGGAATGCCTTTTGCATTTCTCAAGGGTTGTCCAAAATAAATAACAAAAAGAAATATGCAGCACAGACACGACCGACCCACAATACCGAAAATATTTTCTGTTTGGCAGAAAACATTAGTGGACCTCTAATGGTGGCGTGGGGGGGAGGTTGGGTACGCTGTGCTAGCTTTGCAACTTCTCGGTAAATCTAAAATTACTCCAAAACAAAAATCTTTTTTTTTCTTTAAAGAAATAGGGTCTTAAGCCAGGCTCGGTGGCTCAACCTGTAATCCCATGCCTTTATGATGCTGAAGAGAGTGGATTGCCTGAGCCTGCGGGTTTGAGACCCGCCCGGGCAACTTGGCGAGACCTCATCTCTACAGTAAATTAAAAAATCAGCCAGGCATGGTAGCGCGTGCCTGTAATTCCAGCTACTTGGGTGGCTGAGACAGAAGGATCGCCGGAGCCCAGCGGGTCGAGGCTGCGGTGGCTGGGGGCAGCCACTGCACTCAAGCCTGGGTGACAGAGTGAGACTCCAACTCAAAAAAAAAAAAAAGAAAGAAAAAAGAAATAGGGTCTTGCTGTGTTGTCCAGGCTGGTCTCAAACTCCTGGGCGCAAGTGATCCTCCCACCTCGGCCTCCCAAAGTGCTGGGATGACAGGCATGAGCCACTGTGCCTGGCTAAAACAAATTTTTTTTTTCTTTTTTTTTTTTTTTTAGTTGGAGTCTCACTCCATTGCCCAGGCTGGAGTGCAGTGGCACACTCACGGCCACCCCATCGTCGACCTCCAAACTCCTGGGCTCAAGTGATCCTCCCGCCTCGGCCTCCCAAGGTGCTGGGATGACAGCCGTGAGCCACTGTGTCTGGCTAAAACGAAAGATTTTTAGAAAGATTCGGGGCCGAACTAAGAAAGTCCTTCTAAAACAGGACACGAAATCCAGAAGTCATGAGTCGGAGGCTGGCAGAGGGCCTTGACTTTCAGCTCCACGGGTCCTGGCCTTGTTCTTGTGTTAGGACGAGTGTTATTACTTTGTAATTTTGGAAATAATCACTAAACGATTGGCCCGACACTGCTTCATGCCTTGGGGCCTCCTTTGCAAAAACTAAATAACACATGCAATCTGTAAACATTTGTTTTGACAGAGCTACTACCTTTTGCTCAAAAAACGGGATTTCTCTGTTCCTGGCATTCAAGGCCCTCTGGGCTCTAACTCTAGTTCAGGGACCAGCAAACTCTCTTAAAGGGCCAGAGTGTAAATATTTGGCATCGTGGGTCCTAGGGTCTCTGTCAGGACTACTCAGCTGTGGTGTTGTAACAGAGACGCAGCCATAGGTGGGATATAAATGAACGGGCATGGCTGTATCCCAATAAAACTTTATTTAAAAAAGCAAGCAGTGGGCCGGAGCTGATCCACAGACCAGAGTTGCCAACCCTTGGTCTAGTCATCCTTCTCCCTTTGTCTGACATTTCTTAGCAGCAGGCCCCGTATTGTGTATTGAGTAGAGATGTGTACCTGGGGCCGGGTATGGAGGTCTCACACCTGTCACCCAAGCACTTTGGGAGGCTGAGGCGGATGGGTTACCTGAACCCAGGAGTTCAAGACCAGACTGGGCAGCATAGCAAGACCTCATCTCTACCAAAAATTTTAGGTGCGTGGTGGCATCTGTCGTCCCAGCTACTCGGGAGGCTGAAGCGAGAGGATCGCCTGCACCCACGAGGTCAAGGCAGTGGTGGGGAGTTGGTTGTTTTGGGCTGTGGTCGCTGGCAGGGTTTGGTTGACCAGGACAGGCTCAGTTCTCTTCGGGGCGTGGGTTCGAGACTGACCTCAGTGGCTTTCATCAGGCAGCGAGTCGGAAGCTACCATCTTGCATCATGCAGTGCCCGGACACCTCCTGGCCTCCTTGGCCTTCTCTGGGTTAGAAGCGGTCACTGCCCTGCCCGCCTTCAAGGGGAGGGCAAGCTACAACGTGTGGCCACGGGGGAGGGCGGGGTGACTTGGGGGGGGGTCTCAGAATCCACAGTTGGTGCCGGGAACTGTAGCCAGCATTTGCTTATTTATGTAATTTGAAAACATTTAGACTGGGTCGGTGGCTCAGCCTGTCATCCCAGCACTTTGGGAGGCCGAGGTGAGAGGATGGCCTGAGCCCTTTGGTTGGAGACCAGCCGGGCAACTTGGTGAGACCGCGTCTCTACAATACATGAAAAAATTAGCCAGGTGTGGTGGCGCGCGCCTGTAGTTGCAGCTACTTGGAAGGCTGAGGCGGAAGGATGGCCGGAGCCCAGCAGGT
>NW_007098138.1:42583-46972 GCF_000164805.1 Carlito syrichta | reverse complement strand
CCATCACAGCTCACTGCAGCCTCCACCTTCTGGGCTCAAGCAGTCCTCTCATCTCAGCCTCTCGAGTAGCGGGGACTACAGGCACCACCACATCTTGCTCAGTTTTTTCATTTTCTGCAGAGATGGGGTCTTGCTGTGTTGCCCAGGCTGGTCTCGAACTCCTGGGCTCAAGCGATCCTCCTGCCTCAGCCTCCCAAGGTGCTGGGATGACAGGCGTGAACCCCCGCACCCGGCCTGCAATGCCTTATGGACAGTAGTCACCGTGCTGTGCAGTGGATCTTTCAACCAAGTCCTCTTGTCTAACTGGAGCCTCATCCCCGGTGACCACTGTGCGCCCCTACCCGTCCCTCCCTGGCCCCTGGCAACCGCTGTTCTGTTCACCGCTTCTAGGAATTGGACATTTTTAGATTCTGTGCTTGGCTTATTTCACTTAGAAAGCGCCCTCCAAGTTTATCCATGTTGTTGCGAATGACAGAATTTCCTTCTCTTTCTTTCTTTTTTTTTTTTGAGACAGGATCTTGCTCTGTCACTCAGGCTGGGGTGCAGTGGCACCATCGTTGCTCACTGCAGCCTCACCTTCTGGCCTCAAGCGGTCCTCCCATGTCAGCCTCTCCAGTAGCTGGAACTATAGGCACCACAATGCCCAGCCGATTTTTTTTATATTTGCAGAGACGGGGGTCTCGCTATGTTGCCCAGCTGGTCTTGAACTCCTGGCCTTAAGCGATCCCTCTGCCTTGGCCTCCGAAAGCGCCGGGGTTACGGGCATGAGCCACCACTTGCAGGGTGTCCACAGAGCCCGTTTTCTTTCCCTGGGCATCTCATGATGGGCCGTGGGTGCTCCCCCGTCTCGGGACTGGTGCTGCAGTAAACAGGCGAGTGTAGACATCGCTTCCAGCCTCCGGTTTCGCTTCCCCTGGATCTGTACCCGCAGGCGGGGTTGCTGGATCATATGGCGCTTCTATATTTGACGTTCTGAGGCGTCTCCGTGCTGTTTTCCGTGATGGCTGTGCTAATTTACATTCTCACCAGCGGCGTCGAGGGCTCCCTTTCCTCCACCCCCTCACCCACAGTTCTTTCCTTTTTTTTTTTGAGTCGGGGTCTCTCTCTGTGGCCCAGGCTGGAGTGCAGTGGCACGATCACAGCCACCACAGCCTCAACCTCCTGAGCTCAGGCGATCCTCCCGCCTCAGCCTCCCGAGTGTTCAGTCGGGACTACAGGCGCCGTCACGCCCAGCTCATGTTTTATTTTCGTAGAGGTGGGGTCTCACTCTGTTGCCCAGGCTGGTCTCAAACTCCTGGGCTCAAGCAATCCAACTGCCTCAGCCTCTCAAAGTGCTGGGATGACAGGTGTGAGCCACCGTTCCCGGCCAGGATGCTCTTGGTGAAGGTACACGTGAGATTAATGACGGAGACGGCATGGCCTGTCCTTCTGCTGCTCGGGGCGGTGAGGTGTGTCCTGAACACGTCCAGGGTCCCCTGGCTCCTGGCTCGTGGATTAAAGCCGTGGGACCCTGCGTGGCCTGTGAGAACTGTGGTCCCCAAGCTCTGTGTGTCTTACCCCCTGCCTCCGCTCAGGGGAGTGACCCCAGGGGACACTGAGCCATGCTGGGGGACACGTGTGGGTGTCACAGCTGGGGATGGTCCTGGCCTGGAGGGGGTGGAGGCCGGTGACACAACTCACCCCCCACAGGGCCCAGGGGACACCCTGGTTCATTATTTGGGTAAAAAATTCAGTCTGCTCCCTGCTGGCACCAGACCCCAGAGTCAATCCCGAGGAGCCAGGCCCTGGGACTCACCCCCTCTCGCTCCCCCTCAGTGTGTGGACTTCCGAGCGTGCAGTCCCCCAGGCCTCCGAAGGGCAGAGGGTCCTGAGACGAGAGGTTCTGGGGGCTCGTGGAGTCCCCCAACCCAGGGGTCTCCCCCAGGGTGATCTGCCCCCAGGAACCCTGGGTGTTGTCTGGGGATGTGTGTGGCCGCCACAACTGGGGGTGCTTCTGGCCTGGAGCGGGTGGAGGCCAAGGGTGGAGGCCAGGGTCGCCCCTCAGGCCAGGATACCCCCTCAGAGAGCAACCCGATCTGACGCCCGCAGGCTCCGGGGCCACCTTGCCTTCTAGGGTCACGCCGCGGGGCCGAGCTCGGTGCCATGGGTGGGGGCGGCAGGGCGCGCTCGGAACGAAGTGACAGGTTTGACATCCATCACGGCCCGTTGTTCCCCGCCCCCGCCCCACCCCCACCCGGTTCCTTAAATAAAGACCTTTCTCTCCATGGAGACACCTCAGCCACCCCCTCACGCGGGAGTCTCAGAAGATCTGGCCCCACCCCTGCCCCCAAGGCGGGGGTCTGAACCCAAAGGATTAGAAACCAGAGGGCATCCACACGGCTGGCTGAGCGGGCACCTCCTCTGAGAAGCCGACCGGGCTTGCAGCAGGAAGAGCCATCCCGTTGCCCCTGTCCAGAGGCCCGCCAAGGTCAGCTGTCCGTGGGGCCAGGCACAGCTCTGGGGTGAGGCCCAGGGGAGCTCGGGGTCACCGGTGGCCAGGCAGGCTCAGACGAGAGGGGCGTGGGCACCCGGCCTCAAGGGCACGCGTCGGAAGGTTCTGGAAGGATGTGGATGGGAGGTCGGAGGGCAGGGTCCAGGGCACAGGGCGGGGGTGCTCCTGGCATGGAGGGGGTGGAGGCTGGGAATTCAGCTCCCCATCAGAAAGCCACCAGCCCCGATGTCCGTGGGGCCCAGACATCGAGACCCTGCACACGTTATTTGGACCAAAAAGGGATTCCACTCCCTGCTCGCACGAGACCCCAGAGTCAATCCCGAGGGGGCAGGCGGTGTAGACCGGGGGACCCAGCTCCCGGGACTCCCCTCCTCCCCCTCCCCCTTGGCGAGTGGGTTTCCGTGTGGCAGCCTCCTTGGGCCCTGGGACACAGGCGATCTTGAATCTCCCGGTTTGGGAGCTGAGGGTGCGTCCGTGGTGTCCCTGGACACGGCCTGGAGACATTAGGCGGTAAACTGTTTTTTTTCTGAAGCGGCATCTGGTCTGTTGGCCAGGCTGGAATGGGGCGATCATCTCACTGCAGCCTCCAGTTCTTGGGCTCAGGCGATCCTTCCGCCTCAGCCTCCCAAGGAGCTGGGACCACAGGCCTTGTCACCACGCCCAGCTAATTTTTATATCTGTTGTAGAGATGGTGTCTTACCATGTTGCCCGGACTGGTCTCGAACCTCTGGGCTCAGGCAGTCCTCTCTCCTCAGCCTCCCGAAGGGCTGAGATGACAGATGTGAGCCATCACACCTGGCTGAAGGAGTCTTTCGACCGTCCTCTCCCCAGACCAAACCCATGCGAAATGTTCTCCTTTTCTGGTCCCCAAGGAACGCAGTGCGGTTCCCAGATGACATTCTTGGTTGACAGGCGAGGCCCCGAGTGGGATCTTGGCCAACATCTGTCATCCGGCTTTGTGGGCCTGGGCTCATCTCCCAAGTGTGTCCCTGACACTGCAGGCCGACCCCTCAGCCCCAACTGAATTGAGAAAAGTCCCTGTAATAATTGAGCAACTCACACAGGCCTGGCTCCCTGGGGCAGTTTAAGCCACAGCGGCAACGCAAACCCATGCGGTCCCAGCATTTGGGGATCTCACCTTTTGTGGGGGAGACGGCTTCAGACCATCCATTGCATACTCAAAGGTCATGGCAGGAGGATCGCTAGAGCCCAGAAGTTCAAGACCAGCCTGGGCAACATAGCGAGAACCCATCTCTACAAAAAATTATAAAAACCACCCGGACACGGTGGCGCCTGTAGTCCCAGTTACTTGGGAGGCTGAGGCTGGAGGATCGCCTGAGCCCAGGAGGTCGAGGCTGCGGTGAGCTATGATCCCAACACTCCACTCCAGCCTGGGTGATACTGCCAGACCCTATCTCTAAAAATATATAAAATAGAACATAAGAATAAGCCATCCATTGCAGATGGCCACGGAGTCTCTTTATGGGGTGATGGAAATGTTTCGGAACTAGGTGGAGAGGCCTTGGGCATATCCTACGAGCCCCTGAATTATGCACCTGAAAGGGGCGAATCTGTCTAGCAATCAGCTATCCGTCTGTCTGTCTATCCATCTATTAATTGTCTCTGTCAGTCATCTGTTTATCATGTCTATCATCTGTCTATCTTTTGTCTGTCCATCTAGCAGTCAATCAGTTATCATCTATCTATCCATCTATCCATCTATCTATTGTCTGTCAATCATTTATCATTTAGCTATCCATCTATCATCTATCAATCATCTGTCTGTCTGTCAATCATCTGTCTATCTTATTATTTTATATGTTTAAGATATGCAAGCTGGGCTCGGTGGCTCAGCCTGTCATCCCGCGCCTTTGGGAGGCCGAGGTGAGCAGATGGCC
>NW_007098138.1:36484-42480 GCF_000164805.1 Carlito syrichta | reverse complement strand
CCACTGCACTCCAGTCTGGGCGACAGAGTGAGACTCCGACTAAAAAAAAAAAAAAAAAAGATATGCCACATGTATTGTGATATACAAGGAGTGCTAAAAAGAAGTATTCAAAGTTGAATCGAATTACCATAGCCAGAGTGGTATGACAGTCACTCAACTGTGCTTCCACCATTTTCTCTGACCGTCCTGCCTGTCACATGGTCACGCTGGCCTTCGTTTGAGGGGCGCCATCTTTTGAGCCAACGTCGTACTTAAAATGTGTCTACATTCTTGGGAACCTCCATGTATATGTGTATATATGGAGATGAAATAGTTACTGCGGTCAAACCATTGAACAAAACCATCCATCTCGCATAATTACTTCTTGTGTGTGTGGTAGAGGGCCCTGAAATCCACTCTCTTAGCAAATTTCCAGGATACAATATTTTTTTTTTTGAGATGAGGTCTGGCTCTGTCACCCAGGCTGGAGTGCAGCGGTGCGATCATAGCACACTTCAGCCTCGAACTCCTGGGCTCAAGAGATCTTCCCACCGCAGCCTCCTGAGTAGTTGGTACCATAGATGCTACCACCACGCCTGGCTAATTTATTCAATTTATTTCTTTATTTTATAAAGATGGGATCTCACTGTATTGCCCAGGCTGATCTTGAACTCATGGCCTCAAGTGATCCTCCCTCCTTGGGCTCACAATTGCTGGATTACAGGTGTGAGCTACTGCTCCTAGCACTTGTATGCTTTCTCTCTATATCCATGTATCTATATACACACACACATTCACTCAAATATATAGTTCAACAAATAATTATATATTTGAATAAATTATAGAGAGAGATTTAAAAGATAGAGGTCTCACTGTATTGCCCAGGCCAGTCTCAAACTCCTGGGCTCAAGCGATCCTCCCACCTCAGCCTCCCAAAGTGCTGGGATGACGGGCGTGAGCCACCGTGCCTGGCCAGCGCTGTGCTTTTGACACCTTGACCTTCAAGCTAACCTGGGAATGAGGGTCCCACGGTTTCATTTTGCCCCTGGTCACAGATCCCATGGCCAGCCCTGCTGAGAGGTCCAGCCTCCTTGGCTGTCCCGCAGCCCCCCCGGGGCTTGGGACTCATCCAGCTGGGAAATGTGAAAGCCCAGTGCCTTTGTCTGGCTCAGCCATCTGGTGAAGGTCACAGGCACGGCCCAGCGCCAACTGCTGGGGCTCCGACTGGAGGACAGAACCGCGGGCCTGCGGTTCCCCACGCAGCACTGTCCTCGCACCCAAGACCCGGGGGAGATTCTGAGCGGTCATCTCGCGCCCAAGTCCAGGGGCTCAAGGGTTGGACGGGGAGGCTGGCAGTGAGGACAGAGAGTGAAATGTCTGAAAAATGGTTCCCGTGACATGAACGTTCACGACAGCAGGTCCACAGTCACCAAAAGTGGAGACAGCCCCAGGGTCCGTGGAAGGGGGACCCACGCGGCGTGGCCTGTCCACACGTGGAATGTGACTCAGCCGCGAACAGGAAGGAGGCTGGGCCACAGGCCACGGCTTGGAGGGACTTTGAGGACGTCATGCTCAGAGAGACCCGGTCACAGAAGGACACGCAGGGCGTGACACCACTTCTGTGAGGCCAGTCCAGAACAGACCAGTCCACGGGGATGGAATGTGGATTCGTGGGTGCCGGGGGCCAGGGAAGGGCTGAGGGGTGGCGGATAGGGGCGGGGCTTCTTTATGGGGTGATTAAAATGTTCTGGAAATACACAAAGTTGATGGTTGCCTAGTTTTGCAAGCATACTAAAAACACTGAATGGTTCAATGGATGGATTGTATGATACGAGTGTTTTATCTCAATAAGACTGCCTAAAGAAAAAAGATTCAGAGTGGGCTCGGTGTAATCCCACGCCTCTGGGAGGCTGAGGTGAGTGAATTGCCTGAGCCCGCAGGTTCGAGACCCGCCTGGGCAGCGAGACCTCATCTCTACAATAAATCAAAAAATCAGCCGGGCGAGGTGGTGCGCACCTGTAGTTCCAGCTACTTGGAAGGCTGAGGCAGAAGGATCGCCGGAGCCCAGGAGGTCGAGGCTGCGGTGACTGGGAACGGCCACTGCACTCCAGTCTGGGCGACAGAGTGAGACTCCAACTCAAAAAAAAAAAAAAGATTCAGGGTGGGTGTGGGGCTCACGCCTGTCACTTTGGGAGGCCGAGGTGGGAGGATTGCCTGAGCCCAGAAGGTCGAGGCTGCGGTGGCCATGAGCGTGCCACTGCACTCCAGCCTGGGTGACAGAGAGACCCTGACTCAAAAAAAAAAAGATTCCTAGCACTAGCAGCAGTAAGTTTGTAGATTGAGTGTATCAGCTTTTCTGTTTCCTGGTTTTTTGTTTTTGTTTTCTAAACAAAGGCAGGGTCTCACTGTTGCCCAGCCTGGTCTCGAACTCTTGGGCTCAAGTCTCTAGCCTTGGCCTCCCAAAGCGCTGGGATGACAGGTGCCACCCTGCCTGGCTAATTTATTTTTATTTTTGTAGAGGCAGGGTCTCACTGTTGCCCAGGCTGGTCTCGAACTCTTGGGCCCAAGCAATCCTCCCACCTCGGCCTCCCCAAGTGCAGGGATGACAGGCGTGAGCCCCCACGGCCGGCCTGTTTCCTCGTTTTGATAACGCCTCCTGGTTGAGTAAAGGGTCACTGTCGGGGCGGCGGGAGGGCGGTGCACGGGACTCCTCTGTCGTGTTTCTGCAACTTTCCTGGGAGTTTTTCATCGATTCGGGAATTCCGAGCCGGGGGTGACTCGCATGGGTGGCCTCTACGAGGTGGAGGCTGGTCTTGGCCGCTGCAACGGCCCTTGGGCTTCTCACGCCAGTCGACCCCTGCTGGGTTGGCTCCCAGAATCCTGGCAGAGCCCGGCCCAGGGTGTGCGGGCATTCCTGGGGCAAGGCCGCCACCTGCAGGCGGTAGCCGGGATTTCGCCCCATCCCCGCCTGCGGCTGCCAGCAAGTTATCCTGAGCTCAGAGAAAGCCGAAATCGGCCCTGAGAACATCATTTAAACACTGGTTGTTTTTTTAATTTTTATTTCTGGAGCTGGATCTGTCTCTGTCACTCAGGAGTGCAATGGTGCGGCCATAGGTCACTGCAGCCTTGAACTCCTGGCCTCAAGCGATCCTCCTGCCTCAGCCTCCCAAGTAGCTGGGACTACAGATGCCACCACACTGGCTATATATATATATATGTTTTTCTTTTTTTTTTTTAGTAGGAGTCTCTGTTTCTCAGGCTGGGGTGCAGTGGCACACTCATGGCCACCCCAGCATCAGTCTGCTGGGCTCCAGCAATCCTTCTGTTTCAGCCTTCCATGTCACCAGAACTACAGGCACACGCTACCATGCCTGGCTAATTTTTTTTATTTATTTATTGTAGAGATGAGGTCTTGCCAAGTTGCCCGGGCTGGTCTCGAACCTGTGGGCTCGGGCAATCCCCTTGCCTTGGCCTCCCAAAGTGCTGGGATGATAAACTGAACCACCAAGCCCAGTCTTTTTTTTTTTTTTTTGAGAAAGCAGGATTTATTGAGAGGATAGAAAGCTCCCAAAGAGAGAAGGGACATGAGGAGGTTGCCTGGCTATTTTTTTTTTTTTTTTTTTTTTAGTAGAGATGAGGTCTGTCTTTGTTGCCCAGGCTAGTCTCAAACTCCAGGCCTCGAGCCATCCTCCACCTCGGCCTCCCAGTGTGCTGGGATTACGGGTGTGAGCCACCACGGCCACAAGCACGTCTGATGCTGACCCAGTAAACCCTCACGACACTTCTGGCCAGTGACACCAGACTCATGTGCTCTGTTCTCCTTCCAGGGAGCGAAGGTTGGCTTGCAACCCTCGGCGCTGGGGACGACAGGCCTCAAGCACAGGTTGGTGCCATGACATTTTTCTTTGTTCTGAATTTGGAGTTTGGGTGGCTCTTTCGAACCCTGGCTGAGAGTGGGGAGGGAGCCACTGTCGGGGAGGTGCGTGGCCTTGACCTGCGTGTCTGTGCAAGGGCTTGGCCTGTCCCCCGAGAGCGCGTGTGGTGCACAGGGCACGGGGACTGACCCGGGCTCTCAGTAGCATGAAGCAGGAGACATAGCAACGGTCGGGCTGGAGTGCCAGGGCCCGGGGCACGGTCGGGGCAAGTGGCATCGTCTCTGCCGCCTCCTCTTCAGCGTCTTAGCTTCATCGCAGGCAGGTTTTTGGTCTGTGTCGCCCAGACTGAAGGGCAGTCGTCACAATCATGGCTCACCACAGCCTCGACCTCCTGGGCTCAGGCGATCCTTCGGCCTCAGCCTCCTGACCTACAGGCATCTACCGCGCCTGGCTGAGTTTTTGATGGTCTGTAGGGACAGGGTCTTGCGGTGTTGCCCGGGCTGGTCTCAAACTCCTGGCCCCCAACGATTCCCAAAGTGCTGGGATGACAGGCGTGAACCCCCGCGCCCAGCCTCCCCACAGGGAACGTCAGTGGGGGCTTCAGCTCTTCACCCCCATCTCCCATCGCGAGCAGGGTGAGCCCTCGCCACCTCGTCCCGGGCAGAGCCAGGTCCCGAGATCTGATCCGTATCCAAAACCCACCATCGGCCCAGGCGGGTGTCAGGTGGAAGACCCTCGAATGACCTCTGGAACGTTCTATTTTTAACAATTCGGGGAACGGGCTCCGTGGCTCAGCCTGTCATCCCAGCGCTTTGGGAGGCCGAGGCGAGTGGATGGCCTGAGCCCGCGGGTTTGAGACCCGCCTGGGCAACTTGGCGAGACTTCATCTCTACAATAAGAATAAAAAATCAGCCGGGCGTGGTAGCGCGCGCCTGTAGTTCCAGCTACTTGGAAGGTGGAGGTGGAAGGATCGCTGGAGCCCAGGAGGTCGAGGCTGCGGTGGCCGGGAGCGGCCACTGCACTCCAGTCTGGGCGACAGAGTGAGACCCCAACTCAAAAAAGTTTGACAAGAAGGCAGAAGTTTCCAGAAATGGCAGATGTGTAGGGACAGAAGGGTGATTGGTGGCTGCCATAGGTGGGGGCCGTGGATGCACCTGGGCTTTCACTAGGGGGATGGGAATGGCCCCAGCCACATGATGGGCGTGGGCGCGTAGCCTGGTGAACTCACTAAGGAATATTCAGGTTAGACACTTGGATTTCACCACGTGCAAGGCACGTCTCAATAAAGTTTAAACATATATTTTTTTAGCTAAGCCCAATATAAATTACTCTAGTCTTAGCTGAGTGTGGTGGTGCAGGCTTGTCATCCCAGCCTTTTGGGAGGCTGAGGTGGGAGGATCGCTTGAAGCCAGGAGTTCAAGACCAGCCTGGGCAACATAACAAGACCCCTGTTTCTACAAAAATAAGAAAAGGAAGGACGAACGCAGCGTGGCCCGTTCACACGTGGACACGACTCAGCCACGGACAAGAAGGAGGCTGTGTGACACAGGCCCCAGTGTGGAGGGACCACAGTGAGACCCAGACACAGAAGGCCACACAGGGTGTGACTCCATTTCTATGGAACCCCCAGAGCAGGCCAATCCACAGAGACAGGAGGTGGATTCGTGGGTGCTGGGGATTGGAGACGGTGGGGGTGATGGCTGATGGGGATGGACTTCCTTTTGGGGGTGACAGAATTTTCTGGAATTAGGTACCATGACGGTTGCGTAACTCTGTGACTTTACAAAGTGCCACGGAATGGTTCACTTTAAATGGACGAATTGTGTGGTATATGCGTTATATCTCGATAAAGCTGATGCACAGATAAAGCTGTTTTATTTATTCTTGAAAATGTGGGGTACAATTCAGGGTTAGGTACATACAGGGTCATCGTACACGTAACGTGTGGGTACCCTTATTGACCAAATATGCCCCCTCTCCCCTGGCAGGGTCCCGCTACTGCCAATCCCTTTCTTTTTTTTTTTTTGAGTTGGAGTCTCACTCTGTTGCCCAGACTGGAGTGCAGTGGCCGCTCCCGGCCACCACAGCCTCGACCTGCTGGGCTCCGGCGATCCTTCCGCCTCAGCCTCCCAGGAGCCGGGA
>NW_007098138.1:30227-36464 GCF_000164805.1 Carlito syrichta | reverse complement strand
ATTACAGGCACGCGCTACCACGCCCAGCTGATTTTTTGATTTATTGCAGAGATGAGGTCTCGCCAAGTTGCCCAGGCCGGTCTTGAACCTGCGGGCTCAGGCAATCCACTCACCTCAGCCTCCCAAAGGCGTGGGATTACAGGCTGAGCCACCGAGCCCAGCTGCCAATCCCTTTCTTACGGTATTATGGTAAATGTTCAGGGTCAGCTTATGAGTGAGAACATGTGGTCCTCAGTTCTTTGTTTCTGGGATAGAGCACTGAGTATGATAGACTCTACTTCTGTCCAGGTTGCTGCAAAATTCATAGTTTTGTTTTTCTTTAATGGCTGCATCATATTCCATTGTGTAAATGTACATTTTCTTTATCCAGTCCACTTTCGATGGGCAGCACGGTTGGTTCCATGTTCTTGCTATTGTGAGCAGGGCTGCAGTAAACATGCATGTGCAGGTATCTTTTTCACAGAGCGATCTGAGTTCCTCCAGGTATATTCCCAGAATGGGGATTGCAGGGTCGTACGGAAGGTCGATTTTTAGGTCTCTTAGGAATCGCCACACTGTTTTCCACAGAGGCTGGGCCAGTCTACACTCCCACCAAGAGTGTAGAAGCGTTCCCTTTTCCCCGGATCCTCTTGAGCATCTGTAGTGTTTTGAGTTACTAATGATGGCCATCCTGACTGGAGTTAGGTGGTATCTCAGTGTGGTTTTAATTTGCATTTCTTGGATGATTCGTAAGGCGGAGCGTTTTTTTCCTGTATCTGTTGGCTGCTTGTATGTCTTCTTCTGAGAAGTGTCTATTCATATGTTTTGCCCTTTTTTTTTTTTTTTTGCCCATTTTTTAATAGAGTTGTTTGCTTTTTTTTCCTTTTGACATGTTTGAGTTCCTTCTGGATTCTGGATATTAGGCCTTTGTCAGATTTACAGCTGGTAAATATTTTTTCCCACTCTGTGGGCTGTCTCCCCCTCTCTTGATGGTTTATTTTGCTTTGCAAGACGCTTTTCCGGTTGATGAGGTACTACTTCCCTATCTTTTCTTTTATGGCATTTGCTTTTAGAGAGCTGGTCAAGAATTGATTGCCTATTCCAATTTCTGTCCGGGTGTTTCCTACATTTTCTTCTAGGATTCTTATAGTTTGAGGTTTTACGTTTAGGCCTTTGATCCATTTAGAGTTGACTTTTGTGTATGGTGATAGATAGGGGTCCTGTTTCAGTATTTGGCATGTGGTCAGCCGATTTTCCCTGCACCATTTACTGAAAAGGTTGTCCTCTCCCCAGTCGTTGGTGGTGGAGCCTTTGTCGAAGATGAGTTGGTTGAGAAATTGAGGTTTTGCTTCCAGAGTCTCTATCCTGTACTATTGGTCTGTATGCCTGTTCTTGTACCAATGCCAGGCTGTTTTGATTATAGCTTTATGGTAGAGTTTGCTTTATAGTAGAGTTTGAAATCTGGAAGTGTGATACCTCCTGCTTTGTTTCTTTTGCTAAGGAATGTTTTGGCTATTTGTGGCCATTTATGTTTCCATATGAATTTCTGTATTGTCATTTCCAGGTCTGAGAAGAATGATGTTGGTAATTTAATGGGTATTGCGTTGCATCTGTAGATTGCCTTTGGTAAGATGGACATAAAACTGTTTTATATATGTGTATGTATCTAAATAGATATATAAAGCATGAATATAAGCCGGGCTCGGTGTTTCAGCCTGTAATCCTGCACTTTGGGAGGCCAAGGTGAGTGGATTGCCTAAGCCTGCTGGTTCGAGACCTGCCTGGGCAACTTGGCGAGACCTCATCTCTACAATAAATCAAAAATGAGCCGGGCGTGGTAGCGCACGCCTGTAGTTCCAGCTACTTGGAAGGGTGAGGTGGAAGGATCACCGGAGCCCAGCAGGTCAAGGCTGTGGTGGCCGGGAGCAGCCACTGTACTCCAGTCTGGGTGACAGAGTGAGACTCTGACTCAAAAAAAAAAAGCATGAATATGAAAAACTCATATACATGTATTCTATATACACACAGGTATGTATACATAAAGCCAAACATAAAGGTACAAAAGACTTCCTTATGCCTGATTCCTCTTACAGGCAATTTCCAGAAAAGGTGACAGCCTGGCAGTTGCCTGGGGGCTGGGGACAGGGTGGGGGCAGCTTTTGGGACCAATGACAGTGTCCTAGGATGTGATCACGCTGATGGTTGCACAAGCGTGTAAAAGTAGCGGAAACTCTTGGAACTGTGTTCACTTCAAGATGGGTCCAGGTCATGGGGCGTGTGACTAATACCCCATCCAAGCTGTTAAATGAACAAAAAAGCCAGGCGCCGTGGCTCACGCCTGTCTTCCCGGCATTTTGGGAGGCTATTGCTTGAGGCCAGCCTGGGCAATGCAGTGAGACCCCTCTCTACCAAAAATTTAAAAACGAGCTGGATGTGGTGACGCCTGGAGTCTCAGCTACTTGGGAGGCTGAGGCAGGAGGATCACCTGAGCCCAAGAGGTTGAGGCTGATGCGAGTCGTGATCGTGTCACTGCACTCCGGCGTGGCCACAGAGGGAGACCCTGGCAAGGAAGGAAGAAAGGAAGATAAAGGACTCAAAGTCAGCTCAGAGGTGGGCGTGGTGACGGTGCCCTTCCAGACAGGACAGGCGGGGGGTCCATAGTGGTTGTTGGTTGGGACTCCCGGCTGTGACTCTGGCTGGAGGTCCCGTGAGCCTGGGGCTGCCAGTGCGTCTTGGGGGTCGGCTGTCCCTCCCCGCCCCAGCTCGTGGCCGAGAGCCAAGCAGGCTGTCTGCGTTTCCAGAGGGCTGGGGGCAGCCAAGGGGGCCGGGATGTCACGACACGCGAGCGTGGCGGAACGTGGCGCCTGTGGGAGTTCCGTGGGCACAGCCAGGCCGCGCCTGTGGCCCGGCTGCACTCACGCCGTCACGTGGGCCGGGGCATTGGGACCGCCGCGGGGCAGACCCCGGGGACGGGCAGGGACAGTCCCCAATTCCAGCCTCGGCCGTCCGTGCCATGTCCCAAGTCACAGCAGGAGGACCCGGGCTGCCTCTCGTGGCGGCTTCCTCACCTGGGGACCCGCCGGCAGCCACAAGGGTTGTCAGGACGAGAGGTCTCGATCTCTGTCTCTCCCTGTCTGTCTCTACCTTTGTCTCTTTCTCTCTGTCTCCATCTCTCTCTTTCTCTCTGTCTCTCTCTGTATCTTTTTCTCCCTGCCTCTGTCTTTCTTTTTTCTCTTTCTCTCTGTCTCTCTCCCTGTCTCTCCCTATCTCTCACTGTCACTCTCTTTCTGTCTGTCTCTTCCTACCTCTGTTTCTTTCTGTCTCTTTCCCCCCTCCTTCTCTCTATCTCTGTCTCTCTCCCTGTCTCTCCCTGTCTCTGTCTCTTCCTCATATCCCCGTCTCTTTCTCCTCTGTGAGTTTGTCGGCCCAAGGACTGTGGAGATGGAGCCCATCCCTGGCCTTGGGGCCCTGCGGTCGGGTGGGCCTTTTGGTGCGGTGGGCAGGTTTTTCTGGGGAGCGTCCGCGGGAGGAGCTGGGGCGCCTGAGGCCGGCCTTCCAGCACGGCCTCTCCTGGGCCTCCCGGCATGGGTAGGAGCCCACCCGGAGTCCCGGCGGCGACCTCAGGCCCAGGGACACGGCCCAGGACAGTCTTGGGACTGAGGTTCCCTGTTGCCGGGCGTGAGCAGTGCTGCTGGACAGAGCCTGGCCCTCACCGACCTGTGCGTGCTCAGCCAGAGGAAACAGCTCACGCGTGACCACGTCGTGCAGCGTGTATGTGCCTGTGCTTGGGACACGGCCTGCCCAGCTGGTCTTCAGCGTCAAAGTCAGACGCACTTAGCAAGAAAGGTAGGCCGGGTGTGGTGGCTCACACCTGAAATCTCAGCACTTTGGGAGGCTGAGGCTGGAGGATCACTTGAGGCCAGGAGTTGGAGGCCAGCCTGGGCAACCTCGCAAGATCCCATCTCTATTCAAGATGTTTGTTTTTTTTTTGAAAGCAGGTTTTGTTGCAAGGACAGAAAAGCTCTCACAGTGGGAGAGGACCCGAAGGGATTGCTCTGAAGACCTTTTTTTAAATTAAAAATAGGAGATAAAACAAAAAAGAAAAAACAAACAAATAACAATTTAAAAAGCGCCAAAAAAAGGGGGGAGTACTAAAACCAAACCAAAACGAGATAAATAAAAAGAAAGGCAAAGCGAGGAAAAAAAGTAGCCCAGGTTCCCCAGTTCCCCCAGCCCAAGAGCCACCATTGCTCACATCTTAGTGAGCATGCTTCCAGAACCTTCTAGCGCATGACACTCACACCCACGATTTTTAAAGAGGTGGGGCTTTGGTCTTCAGTGTCAGGGAGGACAGACCCCCCCCCTTCCTTGCCACAAACCCATGGGGGTGCTGTCATTTAGTCCTTTGAAAATTCTTTTTTAGGCCAGGCATGGCGACTCACGCCTGTCATCCCAGGACTTTGGGAGGCCGAGGCGGGAGGATCGCTTGAGCCCAGGAGGGTGAGGCTGCAGTGAGCGATGGGCACGCCCCTGCATTCCAGCCTGGGCCACAGAGTGAGACCCTGTCTCTCAATTAATCCTGATAACAATAGTATGATTTTATAATGTGTTTGATGTGTCCCTCCTTGGTGGGCTCTTGGGGTGTCTCTTTTTGGGGGGAGGGCAGGGTCTGGCTCTTCCGCCCAGGCTGGAGTGCGGGGGCACGGGCACGGCTCACCGCAGCCTCCACCTCCTGGACTCAAGCGATCCTCCCACCTCGGCCTCCCGAGTAGCTGGGACTGAAGGCATGTGCTACTGCACTGTCTCTTCTTCTGTTCTCCTTTCCCCCCATCCCTCCTTCGAGCTTAGCCTATCCGTGTGTGGTCGCCATGTAAGGTGAATTCCTGTTGGCTTCCCGGTGTGTGTGTGTGTGTGTGTGTGTGTGTGTGTGTGTCAACCTTTGCCACTCAGCCTCGGTGACCCCCAGAAACACCCGTCACACCCTGGCCAGCCTGCCAAGTGGAAACAGCCAGGCCGTTCTGCGTGGCTCTCCAGCTGCCAGGGTCCTGTGTCCCGGGCCCCTTCCCGGGGCTGCCGGCCGTGTCCTCCGCCCTCTCTCGGTTTCTGCCTCCCGGGGACTTGTCTGAACTCCCCGAGTCGTTCCTGTGAGCTGCGCTCATGTTTTTCCGAGCGTGGCTTTGATTTTGCTCAGGGTGGGTTTTGCCCCAGAAGGTTTTAAGTCTGTTTTGTACATCCGTGTTTTTCTTGGCTTCTCGTGGCGTCTTCTGGTTTTTACGGTGATAGAAAATAAATATTTTTTTTCTTGCTGCGCGTTTTCCACTTAAATCTTGAACCGCTTGAAGTTTGTGCTAGCGGGTCTCACGGGGATGATTCTGACTCTCCCCACCCAGAGGACCCTGGGCCATGTCTGGGGACACTTCTGGCTGTCACGACTGGGGTGCTCCCAGCATGCAGGGGGTGGAGGCCTGGGACGACCCCACCCCAGAGGGTGATCCGGCCCTGATGGCCGCAGGCCCCCGGGAGACCCTGAGTTAATTGCTTGGAATAAAAAAGGAATCCGCTTCCTGCTTACATCAGACCCCAGAGCCAATCCCGAGGGGGCAGGTGGTGTAGACCGGGGGTCCCAGCTCCCGGGACTCCCCTCCTCTCCCTCCCCCTCGGTGTGTGGATTTGGCGTGTGTGCGGCCTCCTGGGGCCTCCGTAGGGCAGAGGGTCCTGGGACGAGAGGCTCTTGAGGTCTGTGACGTCCCCTAACCCAGGGGTCTCAGCTGGGGTGATTCTGGCCCTAGGGGACACCGGGTGATGTCTGGGGACACTTGGGGGTCTTGATGGGAGGTAAAGACTGGGGTGGAGGTCACGGATACTGCTCATACCCTGCTAGGCCCTGGACGCCCCCTCCCCAAGGAACAACCCGCCCGACGTCCACAGAGCCCAGAGGAGACCTGGTGGAGGGACCGAATTAGTGACTGACGCTCAGCCCGGCTGCCCTTGAAGGGCTTCTCTGTCCCAGAGGGGACAGCTGTTGCCTTAGGAGTGCCTGGGGAGGGGGCAACGGGGGTCTTCTGACCTTTAAACACACCTGGTACTTGTGTACCGAGCGCCTCCTGTTTGTCCGGCTGTGTTGAGACCTGCAGGTGTCCCCCGGGTGGAAAGCTCGGGAACTTGTCCGGGGGGGTGGGGGCTGTGGCACCGACGGGCGCGGGACCCTGGCTGGGGTCTCACCACTGGGAGGCAGCCGGGCCAGGACAGCTGGCATGT
>NW_007098138.1:27712-29431 GCF_000164805.1 Carlito syrichta | reverse complement strand
CCCCTGGTCTACACCGCCTGCCCTCTCAGGATTGACTCTGGGGTCTGGTGTACGCCGGGAGCAGACTCGATTTTTTTCCCAAATGATGAGCCAGGGTGGTTCTCTGGGGGCGTCCAGGCCCGGCCGGGTATGGGCCACATCCCTGGCCTCCACCCCCTCCATGCCAGGAGCACCCCCATCATGGCACCCACCCGTGTCCCCAGACATCACCCAGGGTCCCTTGGGGGGGCCGGGATTGTCCCCAGGTGACCCTGCTGCAGAGGTCAAGGTCGTGTCCCAGCCGCCCGGCTGTCCTCGGCCACGGGGTCCTGGGAGAGCGTCCAGGGCAGGGTGGGCCGCAGCTTCAGCAGTGCCCCTGGGTGCACAAGGACCGCGTGGGGTGTTTGGGGGAAGGGCGGCCGCCTGTGACCTTGGCGAGCAGGATGTTTCCAGGTTCTGATTGTCTATCTGGTAAAGGAACAACTTGTCCGTGAGAAGAACTGATAATAATGTGAGTTTCAACACGCCCGGCCGGGCTGGAGGCCGTCGCCAGCCAGCTGGGGAAAAGCCACAGAGCTGCCGGGCAGGCGGGCAGGGCCCCTTCCCCACCCCAGGGCCACTCGGGACAAAAGGCTCCATCTCCCGGAGGACACGGGACACAGGGACACGCAGTGCCGCTCGGAGGTCACAGAGCCTTTGTCCCCCACACAGCGGGCCGAGGGCTGAGATGCTTGTCCCAGGGCCGGGGCCCTGGGGACACCCAGGCAGAGTGTGCTCTGGACGGACGTCCCGGGCCCTGCAGGGTGTGAGCAGCCTCCAAGCCAGGAACACCCCAGGCGTGACACCACAGATGTCCCCAGACATCGTCCCAGGTCCCTGAGGACATGCGGAAAGCCCGTGGAGCTGGGGGGCGGGGCACCCGCCTTCATTGGGGGGAAAGCACTGAGCCCCCTCCCTGCTCACACCAGACTCCCGAGGAGGCGGGCGGTGTAGACCAGGGGTCCCAGCTCCTAGGGCGCTTCTCCTCTCCCCCTCCCCCTCAGGGTGTGGATTCCACGTGTGTGGCCTCTCGGGGCCTCCATAGGGCAGAGGGTTCTGAGACGAGAGGCTCTTGGGGTCTGTGGGGTCCCCTAACCCAGGGTCTCCCCTGGGGCGATTCTGGCCCCAGGGGGACGGTTCTGGCTCTTGCAACTGGAGGAAGCTGCCGAGGGCGCTGCTCACACCCTGCAGTGCCCGGGTCGGTCCCCACAACCAAGAAGGGTCCAGCCCGAGTGTCCCCAGCGCCCAGGGAGAGCCCGGGGCACCCGGACCGTGACTCACGGGGTGAATCGAGGCTGTCCTTTCTGTCCTCGGTGAAGGACTGTGATTCCCACTCCAGCCTCCAGAGCAGACTCACTCTTTCAAGCCTGGCAGTTAGGGCTCATCGCACACGGACTCTCAATTAATCCCTTTTCTAGGCCGAGCTCAGTAGCCTGTGCCTGGAGTCCCCGCTACTCAGGAGGCCGAGGCAGGAAGATCACTCGAACTCAGGAGTTTGAGACCAGCCTGGGCAACCTAGCAAGACCCCCCCTCTACAAACAATACAAAAATAACTGGGTGTGGTGGCGCCTGCAGTTCCAGCTCCTTGGGAGGCTGAGGCGGGAAGATCGCCGGAGTCCAGGAGGTTGAGGCTGCAGCGAGCTGTGATCCCACCGCTGTGCTCAAGCCTGGGCCACGGAGCCAGACCCTAAATTTTGAGTC
>NW_007098138.1:18694-27692 GCF_000164805.1 Carlito syrichta | reverse complement strand
AGCTCAGGTGGTCCTCCCGCCTCAGCCTCCTGAGTAGCTGGGACTACAGGCGTGCGCCACCACGCCCGGCTAACTTTTTGATTTTTTAGTTTAGACCCAAGGAGATTGGGACAGAAATTCTTTCTAAACAAGAAAAAGTCAGGACACCCAGCCAGGCTCACGTCTGCGGTCCCCAAGCCGGGATCGGTGGCGGGGCGTGGGAGACCGAGTGCCCCCGCCCGGCCGAGCCCCTCAGCCACGTGGAGCGCCCGTTGCTAGGCAACCGCGTGAGCAGCCAGCCTCCCACAGCGTGAGGATGACAGGCTCGTGGTCAGCGCGGATTCATCCAGCCTCTGCGCCTTTGACTCAAAACACACATGGGGGTGACAGTCACATATGACGAGGTGACGGGGTGGGGACGTGGGGAGCTGAGCGGGGCCGGAGAGGGGGCCCGTGAGGGTGGGCAGAGGACACCCCCGGGGCCCACGCTTGCTAGGCTCTTGCAGTTGGCGAGAACGATCCCTCCCGGGCGGGAGTGTGCACGGCATGGGCTCTTAGGGTTTTTTCCTTTTTGTAGAGTCGGGGGTCTGGCTCTGTGGCCCAGGCTGGAGGGCAGTGACACCGCAGCCTCTACCTCCTGGGCTCAGGCGATCCTCCTGCCTCAGCCTTCTGAGCAGCTGGGACTACAGGCGTGCGCCACCACACCCGGCTAACTTTTTGATTTTTTAGTTTAGACTCAAGGAGATTGGGACAGAAATTCCTTGAAAGAGGCTTGTTCAGGCTGGGGTGCGGTGGCTCGAGCCTGTCATCCCAGCTCTTTGGGAGGCCGAGGCAAGAGGATTGCCTGAGCCCAGGGATTCGAGACCAGCCCGAGAAACTTGGCAAGACTCCGTCTCTACAACGAATTGAAAAATAAGCTGGGCGTGGTGATGCGTGTCTTGGTTGCGGAAGGATCGCCGGAGCCCAGCAGGTCGAGGCTGTGGTGGCCGTGAGCGGAGTGAGCCTTCGACTCAAAAAAAAAAAAAGAAAGAAAGGCTTGTTCAGAGAAAGCCTGAACAAAGGGACCTCACTGTCCTATTTAGATTAGGGATCCCAAACTGTAGACCCTGCCTCCTTTTAAAAATTTCCTGAATTTTGAGTCAGGGTCTCATTCCGTCGCCCAGGCAGATCATGGCCACTGCAGCCTGGACCCTCCGGGCTCAAGCGATCCTCCCACCTCAGCCTCCTGAGAAGCTGGAACTACAGGTCACCACCCCCGGCTAATTTTTTGACTGATGGTAGAGACAAGGTCTCACCAAATTGCCCAGACTGGCCTTGAACCCCTGGGCTCAGGCAATCCTCTCGCCTCGGCCTCCCAAAGTGCTGGGATGACGGGTGTGCGCCCCTGTGCCTGGTTGCCTGCTTTTTAAATAAAGTTTTAGCCAGGCTCGGTGGCTCAGCCTGTAATCCCGCGTTTTGGGAGGCTGAGGTGAGTGAATGGCCTGAGCCCGCGGGGTCGAGACCCGCCTGGGCAGCGAGACCTCATCTCTACAATCAATCAAAAAATCAGCCGGGTGTGGTAGCGCGCGCCTGTAGTTCCAGCTACTCGGAAGGCGGAGGCGGAAGGATCGCCGGAGCCCGGCGGGTCGAGGCTGCGGTGGCCGGGAGCGGCCACTGCCCTCCAGTCTGGGCGACCGAGTGAGACTCCAACTCAAAAAATAAATAAATAAATTAAATAAAAAATAAATAAATAAAATTTTGTGGGTACCCACCCCATGCCCTTGCTCACATACTGGTGGTCTCTGGAGGCTTCTGCCCCGCCAGGGAGCTGAGTGGTTCCCATAGAAACCACTGGACACTCCCACAGCCCCAAATAGTCACCACCTGGTATTTACAGGAAATGTTTGTGGCCCCAGCTTCTGCGAGGTCCCTTCCAGGACACAGCAGAGTCACAACCGCCGTGGGGCGCGCTCACCCAGTCACCTTGTCCCCGGGCCTCCTGCTCTGTCCACTTCTGGGGCTGGGTTTCCCCAGGCTGTCCCGGGGCCCAATTTCCCCCTTGTCTAAACGATCCTCATTGACCAGGGGCTTCCGCCTCCTCCACGCTGTCCCGGGGAAGCCACGTGCCGCGTGGTGGGGACAGATGGCCACGTGCAGGTGGGGTAGACGGCCAGGTGCTGCCAGCCCCACGGTGACGGCCCCGTCCCACCCCTGCTCCGTGCGGCGCTTTCAGGAACGTGCTTCCCATTTGGAGAACTCCCAGGGGAGCCCTAGACACATGACAGCTGCCTCGATTTCCTTTGTTTCCTTCCTTCTCTCATTCTCTTTCAGAAATGGCCCTTCTAGGGTCAGTCGGCGTCATGTTAGAAGTCGGGGAGGGAGGGAAAACCTGCTAGAGCGGGGGTAGCAGACCGGCCCCCCCAGGCCAAGTCCGGCCCTCCGCTCCCGGTTTTATAAATAAAGTTTTATTGACATTCGTTGACTTACCATCTGCGACTGTCGTCATCCTGCAGGGTGGAGTTGAGTGGCCATGACAGAGACCATCTGGGGAGCTGAAAATATTTCCTCCCTGGCCCTTTGCAGAAGAGGTTTGCAGACCCTCGGTCTGGAGGCCCTGAATGGTGCGATCTCACCTCGTGACTCCCTGTGAGACAAGTGTCCACCTTCCATCTGTCCCTCGTGTCCTCCCTCGACACGGGGTTGTGGACACAGTCGTGTAATGCAGGGGCCTCTAGACTGTTTAGCTGATCGAAGGGGTGTACCCGGCAGGAAGCCCACTGGGCAGGGGGGCTTGGCTGATCGCGGGGGGACAGGGTTTCTCAGCCCGTGTGTGTGGAAAAATCAGAAAGTAAGGGAAATAATAGGAAAGTAAAACCTCAGAGCTGTCTGCCGCACCGGCACATAGTGTACCAGCTAGCTGTGGCTGTGTAACAAACGATCACACGTGTCGCAGCGTAAAGCAACACTCAGGCAAGGTGGCTCACGCCTGTCACCCAGCACTTTGGGAGGCTGAGGCAGAAGCATCACTTGAGGCCAGGCGTTTGAGACCAGCCTGGGCACCATAGTGAGACCCTGTCTCTAAAGATAATTCAAAAATTAGGCCAGGTGCAGTGGGTCACACCTGTAATCCCAGCACTTTGGGAGGCCGAGGCATGAAGATCGCTTGAGGCCAGGAGTTCGAGACCAGCCTGGGCAGCATAGCGAGACCCTATCTCTAAAAAAAATACAAAATTCAGCCAGGCACGGTGGCACTCCATGTCATCCCAGCGACTCAGGAGGCTGAGGGGAGAGGATCGTGTGAACCCAGGAGTTGGAGTGAGCTGTGACTCCACCTCTGTGCTCCAGCCTGAGCCACAGGGTGAGACCCGGCCTCTAGAAAAAGATCATTTGTTTTGAAATAATGACAGATTCAGGGGAAGTTGCAGAAGACCTGCAGAGTGGTCCCTTGTACGCTTCGCGATGTCCCCCAATGGTGACACCTTATGTGACTACAGTACAAATGCAGACACGGACCGGGCAGCCTGGGTGGGTCCACGCTGTGCTGTTTGCTCACGTGCAGAGTTGGCCTCACCTAATTCACGCGTGTGCGGGGCCACTGAGTGTCCGTGAACAAGGAGTGAGATCCACCTGCCCATGTGTGGGGCCAGAAGGAGGCGGGCACAGCCCCACCAAGCCCTCTTCACTTTTTAGAAAAAAAAATTAGAAACAGGGTCTTGCTATGTTGCCCAGGCTGGAGTGCAGTGGTGCCATCACAGCTCCCCGCGGCCTCAACTTCCTGGCCTCAAATGATCCTCCTGCCTCCTCCTCCTGAGTAGCTGGGACTATAGGCATGTGTCTCCGTGCCCAGCTCATTTTTATTTTGGTTTTTTGGGCAGAGACGGGGTCTTACTATGCGGTCCCGACTGCTGTCTGAGCTTTGATGCGGCTGTCTGGTTCTAATCACGTGTGCCCCAGGCTGTGTTCAGGGCCGTGGGCCTCTGGCTTCTCCCACAAATCTGTGGGATCTTACCCACCAACCCTGTAGGCAGCCAGCCCCTCTGGTGGGTTTGGTGGCCGGAGGGGGGGGCAGTAAGTTTTGGGGGCTCCTATTACCCGGAGACTCGGTTCAAATCCAGCCGTACCTCCTACCCGTGAGGGCACTCCAGGCAGCTTGCCTGGCTTGGCTACGACTGAGAATTCCTGAGGGAAGGGAGGACTGGAAGGTGGAAGGATACCCAGAGGGACTGCCAGAGCTTTCCCATGGGAACGACCCACCCCCTTCGCTCCTGTCCATCCTGCCTGGCCGACAAAGACCAACTGTCCAGTTGTCTGATGACCAAAGCTTTCCTGAGCATTCCCAGAATGCCTTGCTGTCCTCTCGGACCCTGACACATAGTGGGAGCTCCCCAGGGGCCGTGGCGTGTGTGTTTCCTACCACGGAATGTTCGGTTGCAATGGCCGCTGTGTCTTGTATGGGTACAGTCAGGGCAGAATTCCAAGATGGCGCCCAAGATCCCCGCCCCGGCTGTCCACGCTTCGGTTAATCCCCTGCTCTTGGGGGTGGGGTGAGCCTGTGAACAGCTGGGGTGTCACTCCTGTGGTCAGGTGACGTGTTAGCAAAGGGGATTTGCAATGAGGACCCCGAGTTGTTGATTTGAGAGAATCAAAGGGGACATGGCCTGGGTGGGCCTGACCTTATCAGGTGAACCCATGAGAGAGACCAGAAGCACATCCGGAGAGGTCAAGTTCACAGAGACAGAGAGGAGGATGGTGGTTGTCGGTGGCCAGGGGAGGGAGAGGGGGCCGCTTTTTTCCGGGGGGGGATCCAGTGTTTCAGTTGCAGGATGGAACATTCTGGAGAACCATCACACAGCAATAGAAATATACCGAACACCACAGAACTGTGCGCATGAAAATGGTGGTGGGGACCGGCGTGGTGGTGCCGGCTGGTGGTCCCACCAGCTTCTGAGGCGGCTGAGGTGGGAGGACTGCTTGAACCCAGGAGGTCGAGGCTGCCGTGAGCTATGATTGCACCACTGCACTTCCAGCCTGGGCCACAGAGCGAGACCCTGTCTCTATAAAAAGAAATGGCGGTTCGAAACCCACCTGGGCAACTTGGTGAGACTTCATCTCTACAATCAATCAAAAAATTAGCCGGGGGTGGTAGCACGTGCCTGTGGTTCCAGCTGCTTGGAAGGCTGAGGTGGAAGGATCGCTGGAGCCCAGCGGGTCAAAGCTGCGGTGGCCGGGAGCGGCCACTGCCCTCCAGTCTGGGCGATGGAGTGAGACTCCGACTCAAAAAAAAAAAAGCAGACAGCCATGCTGCGAGGTTGTGGATCCCCCTGGAGGGGGCCAGGTGGCGAGGACCCAAGGGTGGCCTCTAGGGTCTGGGAACAACCCTCACTCTGCAGCCAGCAGGAAGCGAATTCAGCCATGAACCCAGACGACTTTGGAAGAGCACCCCAGAGTCCAGATGAGGACTTGGTCTGGCCCGCACTGTCCTTTCAGGCCAACAGGCTTTTGGGAAGAGGACCCAGCTGAGACCCCCTGCTGCCCAGAAATTGCGAGATGACACGTGGCCGAGATGACACGTGGCCGTTCTAAACTGCTCTGTGGGAGCTGTTTGTTATGCGGCAGTAGCTTACTGATACACCTGCCGTGCTGAGTGGAGATGGTTGTCTCCACTTCACAGACAAGAAGGTGGGGGCCGAGAAGGGCTGGGTGGCGTGCCCAGGGCCATGCGGCCGCCGTCTTGGGGTCATTGAGTTAGCTGTGTCTGTCACCCAGGCCAGACTGTCGGCGGCTCAAGGTCAGGGATCGGGCCCAAGGCCTCGCTCGATGTTGGGCAGGTGAGGGAATGAGCAGAGATGAGCCCGGGGGCAGTCCTCACCTGAGCTCCTGCACCAGGTGAGGCTGTGACACCCAGGGACAGCGAGTGAAGCCTCCGGAACATAACTGTCGTCTCCAGAAGGAGTCACTGTCACATGCGCTGAGTCAGGGGCCGGCCGGGGGCTGAGCTCAGAGCCTGCTGGGACGTGACATGCCGTTCCTCGGCCGCCTGACTCACGTGCGGGCTGATTCATGGCCTTGCTGGGAAGGCGATGCCAGGCCTGAGCCAGTCACCTCTGACCCATGTGGGACCCGGGATGCCCAGAAGGGCGGGACGCACGGTCTGGCTGGCACGGCAGGCGGGGGCGGGTGTTGGTGCCCAGCTGTGACCGTCCTTGGAAGGATCCGGGAGCAGAGGCCACGGCGGGGCTGGGGCTCGGGGACCCTGGCAAGCCGTTAACCAGGACCTCATCTGCTCGCCGCCGTTCACGCGGGGGGCTGGGTCGCTCTGGGGGGGCCCGTACCCCGCCTTCACGCCCTCGGTCCCAGGGACACCCCCCCGTGACAATGTGCCTGTCCCCAGGCGTCGCCCAGGATCCCTTGGGGGGCATAACCTCCCCGTCGAGACCCTGATTGAGCAGCTGGCCACCTGAGTCTGAAAGCAGGTGCCCACTCCTGCTTTGTTCAGGGCTTTGGGGAGGGCTTCCCGGAGGAAGTGACATCGGAATGTCAGTGGTGCCCTGGAGCTGACTCGGGGTGGGATGGACCTCAGGCAGGATGAGGGAGAGATTGCATTTCATCTCAAGGGCAGTAGGGAGCCACAGAGGGTTCTGTCCTCACCCATGACCACAATCCATTGCTTTGAGTCCAGCCTCCTTGCTCGACAGATTAGGAAACGGAGACACAGGGGAGGTGAGGGGTGCCCCAGCCTCCCTTGGAAGTAGGGAGCGGAGGTCCCAGGGGGTTCCACAGGGGCGGGGTGAGTGTGTGGTCCATGCTGGCAGGGGAGTGGCGTCAGCTTCAGCAGGGAGGCCCCAGTCAGGTGGGCACTCCAGGGTTGTGGTCCCAGCCGGGCACAACGAGGGCGCCGAGGACACGCGGCGTGCACGGCAGCCTGGGGCACCCTGTCCCCAGAGTGCGGGGTCCCTCGCCCCCTGGGCCTCCTCTCTGGCCTCAGCCTCCGCCATCTCACAGATGCGGCCCTTTCCTGGCTTCCCTGGTAACCATGGAAACGCCAGGCAGCGCGTGGCGCCTGGCCGCACCCGTGCCCTTGACGGAGGAGGAGGAAGAGGTCCGGGCAACCCGGGGGCAGGGCCGGGGCCTGGGAAGTGGCCACAGGCGTCCACCCTGCCCGCCCGGCCGGCTCCGCGTCCCCCAGAGCCGAACCGTGGCCAGGGTGGCGGTGGCTTCCTGGCTGCGTGCCCTGAGCTGACCTTGGTTTCCCGGTCCTGGGAATTCTCCCAGCTCCTTCAAGGCCATAAACACCGGGAGCCTAGCGGGGGGGCGGCAGCGCTGCCATGGGACCGATCAGGAGGCTCCCCCCCTTCCCAGAAGTCCACCAGGCTTTCTCCTGCAGGGCGGAGATGCTGCTGGGAACAGCTGAGGCTGGCAGGGTCAGGGATGCCAGGGAGGAGGAGGGACGGGACGAGGGGAGGGGGGAGGAGGTGAAGGCGTGGGGGTGAGGGTGGGAGAATGAGGGGAGGGGGCGGGGAAGGGGCCAGGCGGCGGGTGTCACCACAGGCAGAGCCAGACACCTCGAGCTGAGAGGCGCGTGGACCGTGCTGACCGTTTCAGCCTCTCCAAGCACACACCACAGCCGTCTCCAGAACCTTCTCTCCCCAGAGGGAAGCTCTGCCACATGAGACCCTCACCCCGTCCCCTCCCCGCCGTGGCCTGTGTCAGAGCCTCCTTCCTGTTCGTGGCCGAGTTGTGTCCACGTGGACGGGCCACGCCATGTGTGTCCATATCCCCAGAGGGACCCTGGGGCTGTCCCCACCCGTGGCTGCGGGCCTCGAACTGCCATGGACACGTGTGGTGGGTGTCTTTGCTCCTGTCTGTTGGGGTGAGGAACGCCCTGCTGTCCGGCTTTGACACCTGGGCTGGCCTCTGGTCACCCCTCTGCCCGCAGGATGCAGGGGACCCCAGGCCGGGCCTCAGAATTGGTACCTGGGCCGAGAGGTGGCTTCTCTCCCATCTGTCGGGGCCCACACACCCCCCAGGAAAGAAAACAGGCTTTCTGCGTCAATTTGTGTGTCCACGCAGTAAAAACTTGGGGTGTGGACGACACCTGATGCCCAGCAAGACGAGGGCGCCCGCCTACCATGGCGCCGGCCAGTCTCCCTGGAGAGGCTGTGTCCCTGGCTTCATTTCTGACGTTTCTTTCTTTCTTTTTGGAGTTGGGGTCTCACTCTGTTGCCCTGGCTGGAGTGCAGGGGCACGATCATGGCTTACTGCAGCCTCGACCTCCCACGTGGAGGCAATCCTCCGACCTCAATCTCTCAAGTAGCCACCACACCCGGATAATTTTTTTTATTGATTGTAGAGACAAGGTCTCACTAAGTTGCCCCGGCTGGGTCTCGAACCTCTAGGCTTGAGCAGTCCTCCCATCTAACCTAAGCCCCTTGAGTAGCTGGGAGGACAGGTGTGCACCACCATGCCTGGCTAATGTTTTGATTTATTGTAGAGACGAAGTCTCACCCTGTTGCCCAGGCTGGTTTTGAACCTGTAGGCTCAGGCGGTCCTCCTACCTCAGCCTCCCAAAGTGCTGGGATGACAGGCGTGAGTCACCCACCCGACTCTTTCTCTTCTGGTGAGAATCTCGACCTCACAGGACCAGGCCCCGCCCTTGTGACCCCACGTGGTCTTCATGACCCCTGTAAAGACCCCATCTTCCAAGTACAGTCCCACGGGGTGCTAAGCCTTTGGCACGGGAATTCTTTTCATGTTTCAAAATTATTATTATTCCTTTCTGGAGACAGGGTCTCGCTCTGTGGTCCAGGCTGGAGTGCAGCGGCGCAATCACAGCTCACTGCAGCCTCCGACTCCTGGCCTCAAGTGATCCTCCTTCCTCGGCCTCCCGAGTAGCTGGAACTACAGGCACCACCACACCTGGCCAATCTTTAAACATTTTTGCAGAGAAGAGATCTCACTGTGTTGCCCAGGCGGGTCTGGAGCTCCTGGCCTCCAGCAATCCTCCCACCTTAATTTGAATTTCTTTTCTTTTTTTTTTTTT